>NW_006799947.1:2224067-2254902 GCF_000485575.1 Poecilia formosa | reverse complement strand
TTTTTTTTTTTTTTTTTTTTTTTTTTTTTTTTTATTATTATTAAAAAACAACAAAGACTTGGAGAAATTAAAAATTTAAGATGTTTTTTTGTGTCCATGAAATATCTCAGATTGAGTTGAGATCAGTCAGTGACAATTATTCACAGGCAGGGGCCAGTCAATGTTATTTAGATATAAAAGTTATGGTTTTAAAACTGGAAAGTTTTCTGTTTTTGAATGGCTTAAAGTGTCTTCAATGATCTGCTGAAGAAAGTCCCAAAGATGCTTGAGTTTTCACAAGGAAAACATGTTGCCCCTCCCTCACAAGATTATGGACCACAGCAATCAGCTAACCAAGAGGGTTTTTGTCATTTAAACTTACTTAACAGAAAGAAAAAGTGAAAAGCTACACATGACCGAATGTGAAAGAATGCAAAACATTTTGAAGTGTATTTGAACTCGGTAGTAACCCCTTCCAGTGGCAGTGAATGTGGTGATCAGAAAGCTTCTCTTTTAACCAGGATTTGCATGTGACGTTTGGACACCTATATGTCTTCAGATAGGATGCCTGATCCAAAAGAGAGTAGCGTTTACCCAGTGAAAGCTGGGATTCACATTTCCAAATGCCAAGATGTGATTAATATTTCTGCAAATGTCAGGAGGGGAAAGAAGTAGGCTGTAATTTGTGCTGTTTGAGCCATTAAGCTTTCAAAGTAGTTCTCACACCTTAAGTGTGATAAATATTTAGTTATAGTGAGAATAAGAATGCACAGACCCAAGATTGATCTTTTGAATTATGGTGTCTGCAGAGTGTAGCGTTGATCACAGTAAATACTGTTTAATGTGGACCATAAAGGCCATGGGTGTTAAATTAATTTTAGTACCCAAGCAGCGAAAAGAACCAAAAAAAATCTCAGGCTTTATTCGCTTGTAATTTTCCTACTATCTAATATGTCCTGCAGTGTGTTTTATGTCAAAAAAGAAATTATACATGAGTTAATTAAGAAATGAAACTTTCTAAAATAACAGGCTTTCTTTCTCACCATTGACTTTATTATCATTATACAAGAACAAGGTAGTTTCCCTGGTGTACCAGTTTCATTTACAATAATTGGTTTGACAGGTTTAATCGCAAATTTCACAAAAATACTGATAAGACCTGCTATTTGTAAAAAGAGGTTTTTTATTATTTTTAATAATGCCCTGTACATATGTTGTTCTTGCAAAGAACATATTTTGTTTCCATGCTTTTTATTGTTTTTGATAAGATTTTAGAAAAGGATAACCTGGGGAACTACAGAAAGGCATTTTCTATCTGAAGATTTCATAAATTAAGAGAAGAAAAATCATCCACTGCGTTATATAGCTTTCTTATGAGGTCAGACTGGGTTACCCCAAATTGCTTCTTAAGAACAGATGCTGTTAATTATTTTGCAAATTAAGTTTACTGTCAAAATATAAAAAAACAGCAGCTGTTTGCTGTGAACAAATCAATCAAGAGCAAATAAAACAAGCTCAGCTAACATTACAAGTCTGTCCAAAGAGAAACCCTAACTGTTACTTTAAATGCATATGGCAGCCTTAAAATTACTCAACTTCTTCATGTCAAACATCCCTTTTCTTGTAATGACTTGCTGCAAACTGTATATTTATAGTCAGACAGTGACTTGTGACAGCATTCCTGAGAAATTTTGGACATCACATAACTTATATGGTTTTATCTTTTCAGTTCAAAATGCCAAACCAACACAACAAAATGTTTATTTATGAGCAGAATAAGCTTGTGCACTGTTCAAACACCGTTTGTCATTAACCATCGCACAGCACAATCTTTCTACAGACGTCTGCAGTTATACTACTGGCTTCCTGTTATTCTGGGAGCCAGCACCTGCGACGCCTCATTTATCTACAGTTTTGAAATGTATGAAGGAGGTGGCAAAAAAGAAGCAGAGCAGGAGAGTTTGAAAGTATTGATGTTGAATGAACTTGTTCCCATCTGTATTCAGTGCCCTTGTCAAGGTGAGGGTGTTTATCTTATCTTAATGTCGTTATCATTTATTGTGAAAATTTATCATTATGATTATGGATTTTGATTTATTGTTGTCTCAGCAAATTTCAGTTAATAATGTGTATTGAAAAAATTGACAGTTTTATAGGAAATCTTATTTTTACTATTTTCTCCCATTTGTTCCACACATCAAAAAATATCAGAATATTTGAAAATATTATATGAACATTGTGCAATATGAACAACAATTTGTCAAGAAAACTGGCATCCTGAAGAAGCCTGTTTCAAACAGTGCTTGTTTTTGTGATGCTATGAATGTGTGCCATGCAGTCCCAGCCATAGAGTTACCTAAAAAATACATAAGAAATAGTTTTTGATTGTCATTTTTATTATCACAATAGTACCAGAAAATATTGTGATAAAATTCAAAGTCCAAATAAAACATATATATATATGTGTGTGTGTGTGCATGTGTGTGTAGTGCAAGCAGCATAAGGTGACAACAGCCTCCCCTTATTACTAACACCGACTATCACTTTATTTGCCTGTCACTCCTTAAGTCCCGCTGGATCAAGGTTTTCCTTGTCCAGAATGAGATGCGATGTTGGGAGTTACCATAGCAACAACAGCTCTTCCCCTTCTACTGCCTGTTTGTGCAATTTGATCTTGTTTATCAATTTGTGCTCCTCATCGAAGCAGCTGAATGGAAATGCCTACTGATGCCGCGAAGGAAATCAGAACTGAGCAGAAACCGACCACAAAAAGATGGTGAAGGTCTGATTCTGACAGCTAATGTGTGTCACACTTAGGAAAGAGAGTCAAAATGCTTTGATCAGACCTATATTATTATGTTTTGTATGGTAAGATAAAAATTTATTTCAAGAGGTAGCAGATCCTTCCTTAGTAAGTAATTATACACTGTTGTGTACTACTGCATGCATGCATTGTCCTTGTTTCTATTTCTCTCTTCTGCTTAGTTCAGGTTTTCTGTAGGATTTCCAGTTCAGAGAACCGAGAAGATTGTATCTGTCTTTTGTAATTGATTACTTGACCATATGTATTGGATCAATCAGCCCATAGACCAGATGACCCATTTTTAGATTTCTGTCCAGATTTCTATTGATGTTTACTGTAAGGCTTCTTGCACATCATTACTAGAGGGAGACAATAAATGTGGAGGGCTGCATTTAAATGAAAAGTACAATGAATATTATGCATTACTCTGCTTTCTATGACATGACATTTTCTTGTTTTTTAAACATAGACACAAATATAACTGATGTTAAATATTAGTGCTCAGTTTCACTTTCGCCAACTCCAAATAAGTCCAACATATTTTTTGGGATATTTGCACCATTATCCCTTAAAACCTTCTCCAAATAAACCAAATTTCCTTTTATATTAAGAAGTTCTTCTGGTTTGGTCTTAAAGCTGAAAATCAAATTTAAAAATAACTTCCATATACATATCCTTTTTTCATGCTTCATCAAGCTTCTTTTTGTTCTGTCAATGTGCTTTGAAACTCTAACTGTCTGACTTGGTTATAACAATAATTCCCTTTCCGAATGAAAGTGAAGCATAGAAACAAAAGAGAGTTAGAGGGGGACATTTTTTACCCCAAAGGTTTTTAATTATTAAAAGAAGTTACTAAACCATATTTTATTTTATTTTTTTACTCATGCATTATTTTAACACCTCCATGGTAGTTTATGCTCAGAGTTCATATGAACACAAACAAAAGTGAGTTTTGTGCAAACGTTGGGATGCTTCTCCTGTAAAGGGACTGTTCTCATTACGACAAAGATGGGGGGCTTTAATAGAAAACCATAATACAAGTGTAGAGGGCGAAGAGAAGTTAGCTGAGCCTAATTTCACTCTCTCCTCCTTCTCTGGAAGCAAAACGTTATCTCTGCTTGCACATTTAAAAGGAGGAGTAATTGAATCATTTGTGTAGCCGAGCCATTTGAAGGCCACACATTCAAACCGGAGAGCGCACGTCACAAGAATTAGAGACACAGGTTTTCAATAACCTGTTTCTGAGTGTACAAAAAAGCAGCTATGGCTTCAGAATATATTTTATGGAGTAAATTCAAAGGGATTTCATTAAACTTAACGTACAGTAATTATAGAAAACATAACAATGACTCCGCTGCTTGGGACTAAGATATTGTGACCATATGGCTCTGTTTCTGCAATGACAATTATTTAGAAATTACTTTATATATATATATATGAATGAGAGGCTATAAGGTTTGGAGTAGAAAAGCAAGAGACCAGGTAGAAATCCGAGCAAGAAGGTGCATGCAAAACATTGTCCAGTCAAAGAAGACTGAATAAAAAGGGGCTTCAACAAAGTGCTGGTGTAAGTATGTGCACACTTACAGACGTGGGTTACTAAACTTTTGCTCAATGACAAATGTTTGTTATTATTGAAAAGCATTTGGAAATTATTGATCATGATCTCATAAACCAGATGTTTTAACATGAGCGGGAGCAACTGTGCGTGTCTCTCTCTGTAGACTGAAGAAGAACATCACCTGAAACGTCAACCCGATCTCTCAGCTGTTCAGTGTCCAACTCTTGAAGTCCATTTCATTCCTTGACCATTTTTCAGCAAACAGACAGAGCAGGATATATTTTTCTATTCAGTTTTCATTTCAGGAGGGTTTTCATTTTGCCAGGAGGGTGAATTTTACTCAGTCGATTTTTTTTGTTTTGTTTTGTTTAATAAGAGGCAGCAAAAAGCAGCAGCTGCAGTTCTATTTCCGAGGGATTCTCGTTAGACACCGTGTAGAAAGTTTTCTCCGAGGCAGCAGTGTGAGATGCACCAGAGAGGAGACGACGAATCAATAAGGTTAACTTGACAAACGGCGGACCCTTTGTTGAGACTTATTACCGCAGACTCAACCGAAAAAGAGAGCTCTGAAAGTTCAGGAATAGGAAACAAAGAGGACACACAGCAGGGATGGAAAAGGAAAGTTGCATCTAGACGCTGATGAGCTACAATGTACTTTTTTACACCTGACAAAGTGAACAAGGAGAAGCACTGAGCTCCCAGCATGGGATCATCTGTGACACAATAATTAGCAAAGGAAGGCATGAAAGGTCCAGAAGACAACACATTTCTGCAAACTGAAGTTAGTTTCCTGGCTTTGAACAAAGTCATGACTAAGTTAGAGTGGGAGTCGAACAATCAACTGTCAGAGGATTATGATGGTGGAGGAGGAGGAGCAGGAGGTAGAGGAGGTAGAGAAGGAGACATGTTGCTTTCATGCTTATGTGTCTGGAGAAAACCTGACTTTCCCCTTGAAGTGTGGTCAGAGGCAATTTCACAGGAAGATTTGGTCAAGTTTTTTATCACTTCAAGCACTAAAAAACCTCATCCAGCCACTCTGCTGCACATGTACACCCACATGGAGGGAAAGTCAACTAATGCCCATCATCTGTTGCATATCAAAACAAAAAGTGAACGTCACAGACTCTGTCAGATCCAAAGATTTGCACAGTCTAAAAAGTGTTTGACAGGCCTGGAGAATGTGTTGAAGCCCAGAAGAACAGGACGGGATGGAGTAGTATTTTTGCTATCGAGTGTCACAGCTTCACAACCACAGCGTGACACATTGATAAAAGCTCCTGTGTCAGATTCCACACAGCCAGACTCCAAAAACAAAGGTGGATCAACCCAGTAGCCTGTCTCTTTTTTTTCCTGGAACTGTCGCTGTGAAGGTCTTTTTAATCCCGATTTGACTCCTCGGCCCTGACAACGCTAATATAAACCTTTCACAAAGCTTTTTTCTGTTTTGTCTGGAGTTGACGTTCACATGCTCAGGAGTATTGCATTTGTACTAGGAATCAATTCATCTCTTTACAGCCTTAGAAATAGCTTGGTATATTTACTCTTGATAAGTCAAACTCTTTTGCTAATGAATGTTGAACTCCATGCAGTTTGTCAGTGGCTCTATCTCTTCTATGGACACTGTGTATAAATGTAGCCACAAAGTGTAGGATCCCTAATTCAGTGGGCTTCAGGTTTAATTCTTAATTTTAATGAAATGGATAACCTCAAAGTCTGTGGCCTTAATTTTTATGTTAGGACTGAGTTACTACCCCTAGGGGAAAAGTGTAACTAGATTAGAGTCTTACAGAGAGGTTCACGAGTTTTTATTACCTGGTCCAAGTTAAGTATGAAGTCTTTGAGAGCCCGTCTCATGTCAAATCTCCCATCCATCCATCCATCCATCCATCCATCCATCCATCCATCCATCCATCCATCCATCCATCCATCCATCCATCCATCCATTTTATGTACACTCTTGTCCCTAGCGGGGTCAGGAGGGGTGCTGGTGCCTATCTCCAGCGAACGTTTCGGGCAAGAGGCGGGGTACATCCTGGACAGTCTGTCGCAGTCAAGTCAAATCTCAGTTCTACAAAACAAACGTTCAAGTTAAGTCACAAGTCAAGGCAAGTGCAAGTTAGGCCTCAACTCTTTGAATGGCAAGCTTCAGTTATGTTCAGCATGAAGAATAAAGCTAACTCTAACTCTTAAGTTGTAGGGTATGTGTACTGTCTACTGTAAGTATCAAAACCTTGAAGGACACGCACAAGTCAAGAGTCAAGTCTTGAGTATTTGATTAGCAAAGTTTAGCAGTCTTTTTTGGGCAAGTGTAAGTCAAGTGCAAAGTCTTAGAGTGATGAGTCCACATCAGATCTCAAGTCTTTCAGGGAAAGGTTACCCTCTGGTCTAAAGTAAGGTTAAATATCTTGTTTTTGAGAGTTAAGTCCAAAGCAAGTCTCAGATGTTTCAAGGACATGTTCGAGTCTGGTCCCAAGTTCAGATGTCCAATGTCAAGCTTCTGAGTAACAAAGCTTGGTCAAGTTTCTAGTGACCTGCAATTTTTAAAGGCTTACGGTATCATCACACCCTTTCTTGGGACAATATGGACAAAGCAAGGAGATATGAAAGGACCTATGAAATATGATGCAGCACATCAACTTTGCAGTGCATCTCCTATCATGGCTCTGCGCTTTCATCCTTTATTATATGGGCTACAGAGTGAGACGTAAGTCTAACCCCATGACTCTAAGATAAGTCTAAAGCCTTGAGACAGCAATTCTAAGTCAAGTCCTCAGCCTTTGTTTTTGTGGCTTATTTATGACTCGAGTTCAGCCATAAAACTTGAATCACTTTCTCTTGGTTAACAGGCACAAAGGCTCAGTTGTTGGAATAAAGTCCCATGTTTCGATCTCAGTTCTGAGGGAAATTTGCATATTCTTTCCAGAACTGGGTAGTAACTAATTACTTTCACATTTACTCAATTAACTCTTTGAAAAAGAAAGTTATTTTTAGGTGTCGTTATACTACACCATTTTTTTAAATAATATTATCATGACGTATTTGAGTAAAGTTTCTGCATGCCTTACTCACTGTGAGTAACTTCACTAAATGAAGAACAAACATGACTTAACCAAAATGCACCAGATACAGATAGATATTGTTTAATAATCCTTTGATTTTTATCTGTCTGATATAACTTTTAAATATTAAATAAGATGTTCTAAGTTACTCAGGACTAAAGTTGTCTTATCTTACCAAGAACTTCTTTACTCCTACTTGAGTAATTTCTTAGATAGATACTTCTTACATTTTACTAGAGAAAAAAATATGCTGAAGTAATGCTTGAGACCAATTTTTTTTTCAATACTCAACCCTATTCTTTCCAGCATGTGCATCACTGCAGGTTCTGTAGCCACAATAAAAAAAAACACGTTGGGTTTGTTTGTAATGTTGAGTTTGTTTGTGTATTATTTCCTCTCCTGTGTGTTTCTATGTTGCCCTAAATTTCTCAGCTCTTATTCTGAAGAAAAAGAAAGTAACAGAGTGAGGAAACAAGTCGCAAATCATTTGCAAGCACTTGCAGAAAGCAGCAGCTGTGTGACCATTTGCTACTGACAACACTGAAGCCAGACTTTCCTGTTGGTGACAAACAGGCTATTTCATTGTTTTTGGTGAGTTTGGGTTAAATTTAAAAAAAAAATCTCTATTTCAAAGAAATTATTTGAAACACAAAAATAAATTATTCTTGTATGCTATTTGGAAAAACACAAAAAGGCGGTATTTCAATGTTACTTTGCATAAGTGCCACATTAGCATCAGGCATACATAATTTGGGGATTTTTCATTTGAAGCTGATGACGGTGGTAGAAGATGGGGATTGGGAATACTGCGGTAAAATGGTTTGCTTTTCAGTTTTACTGTTGCTGAAAATGTTGCTTCTATGATGATTAGCGATCCAGCCTTCCATTGGAAAACTGACTTTTCAGAGAGTATTAGGACTATATTATAATATTGTCCTATTATCCAGTAAAGAAATGTCAGCATTTTTTTTTTCTACATTTTGCCTAGGATGTAAAATTTGTTGTCAAGTAAAGGGAAAGATATTTGGAGATTTAATGCTGTAGTAATCCATCTCTAACGTTTATGTGGTCTAGTAGCTGAATCCCTAAGACTTCATAAAAATTATAAACTCAGTTGCATGGATTGAGTTATTATCATTTTGAAGGGGGATTGGTAGACTCACTATTGTCTTCCTCTGCAATGCCATTTGATTCTAATCTCCCTTCAGTGCTCCTTTTGAGATTTCTCTTATTGATCTCTATTTCTCCAGTTGAATTTCGGCAAACTGAAGAAATTCTGGATGATGATGTTGATTTTTGTGCCGTTTTAAAATTGTACTCTGCTTACATAGGGTTATAGTTTGGCAATGGCAGCAGGGGAAGTGAACGAAGAATTCAGTCTGTGTTGGCCACGCTTCCAAAGATTGAGCAATTAAAGTCAACAATTAAATGTTTAAGACTTTTTTATAGCTGGCAATGATGTCATATTCCCCATTGGGTTATACACTATATTTCTGGTAAACGTTTAAGAGCTTGTTCATGACATACATCATTGCCAAATGTTAGGGATTTGGTAAAGTCAAATCCAATCGTTTGAAAGTTCACACCTCAAACGAGGTGCAATTGTTTCTCCGCAGCTGAGGGTTCAGTCCTTCTGTATGAAGCGACGCATAGAATTACGGTCTGGCTTTAGTTTTTACGTGTAAAACATTCATATTGCAAGACAAGAACAGAAAGTTTTTTTAAAAATCACACAAGATGGACTGAGTGGTTTTAAAGTCTTGCTAAAACTGAGAATGCAGACATTTGTTCTGCCATGTCTGGCATAGAGGATTTCAAACTAAGAGAGAGGAAGAACAGACTGAAGCAGCAATGAATAAACCTGCCTAACAACAGACTTCACAGCTGCTTTAGCTACTTCAGATGTCAGGTAAATCTTTTTTTAACACTCATATTTAAGCTCATATTAATCTCAATTGAGACTTCTCTTTAAGTATGACAGCTGAATTTGGTATAACGTGGAACAAAGAGATTATTTTTGTACTGATTTCTTGAAAATCAACAGAAACGTGACGGTCCATCATGTGTCGGTTGCACATAAATACAGAGCTTAGTAAAAACTAATAATATCCCTTGTCAAGTTACAATCACCAACCTATTTGTGAATGCCTTGTGACAGAACAACAGAGATGAGTGCATTCTCAATTGGAAGAACATAAAATATACATATAAACTTATACAAATATATCCATAAGATAAGACCAAAACATGCAAAGATACTTTCACATGTTTGAAATGCTGTGTGATTTGAAACAAACATGTGCTGCACTGACTAAAAACAACACGCATTTCTTATAAACAGTGATTCATTGAGTTGTATCTTCATTGTTGTTCACTCTTAGTAATCAAACCAGAACTTTTATGGCTTATTTCCTACATGTACCATGACAGACAGGAAGGGATGGTAAAAATGGCAGTTGATGTAATAGACGTTCTAAAAAATATCCACAGGTTTTCCTTGAAGGTTTTGCTTTATAGAGAGTAAGGTAGGTTGGAGTACCGTGACTTTAATACTTGAATGAGAAAAGCATCTAAGGAGGTCTGATTTATTATGTTCTCTGCCCACTAAGTGACTATTTGTTTTGATTCCTTGTTGGTTTTGGAGGCAACTTGTGCCTAACATATGGAACAAAAACATTTATTCCAAGGACAAATGATATCACCAAGATATTTTAGCATTCTGACTCATCTACAAGCAATTTTCTGTGTCTGGCATGCAAAAATTTGTGTCAATTTAATGAATTTGAAGACTATGAGCTCATAATGTACAACTCATGCTGTTGTAAGGGATTCTTCATAATATCTGTACCTTCAGTGCTTTGAGAGCCTTATGTTATGACTTGGTGCAATGAAATGCAAAAATCACCAATCCCCTAATTTTAATCCTTCTCTCTACAAATGCAAAGCCCCGAACAACTGCTTGCAATGATTGACAGGTAATTAGTCAAATAAAAGGCAGAATTATGAGGCGGATCAATCAGAAGAGGGTGAGATTGGGAAAACAAAGCAAGCCTGCAGAAGTGTTTCACATTACGAGGCACAAATCCTTGTGATTGTGCTCTTTGTGTCAATTCCTTCTTTGATGTTACGGTGCATTCCTGCCCAGACATGCACAGACATGGACACAACAGCAGCAAGCTAATTATTGCCTTGAGTTGGGGGAATGTATTCATTTGGTAGCATCTCAGCAGCACTGTGATGCCATGAAGTGTTTCTCGCTCAGAAGGCTTTGGGAGTGCCCCGGTCTCTGTGGTAACAGGATGAATGCAAAAAGAAAAGAGGGGTGGTGGGTGTGGAATAAGGAGCTGAAGAGAAAAGTGCAGCTGCGGTTAAGGAGCAACACTGCCCTCCAGTGGCCGACTGGGAGGCGTTATTTAGTCAGTGCTGAGAAAGGAGACATGGCATGGAAAACTGTGAAGCATTTTTATTTCAACGTTCGTTTTTAATGCTCTTGTCCCCGAATAGCTTGGCACCAAAATACATTAAAGGTCTGTTGATGTATCAAACTTCCAGACCACTCATGTGTACTGGTTCAAGTCTACAATGAACTTCCAGAAAATTACAAAAATACTGAAACCCTTGCTTGTTTAAATAAAGGCTTTGAGTTATATATATGGACACTCAGAGGGGACCCAGAAATTCAACCACACACAGGAGTATATAAAAAGGGAAAGAGTTTATTTTTTCAGATACTGGTTTCTGCTCAGGGAGAGGTCATCAAACACAGCACTGAGGTCATCAAACACCTCCTTTATCTGAGCTTGGGTCAGGGTCCAGAAATCCAGAATAGAAGGGATCCATGAAGGGCTTGGCAGGAGGGGTTAATCCGTGGTCAGGGGGGAGGTGGGGGTCAAGGAAACACTGAAGGCTTGGAAGGAAATGCTGGATCTCTACTGGCTCATGGCTGTCAATAATCTGGCAAGGAAGCAGAGGCTGAGGGGTGTTTAAGTAGGGCAAGGCCCAGGTGGAACAGGTTAACAATCAGGCTTGGCAGGTGAACTGAATGAGTGCTTAACACAGCATGGACAGGACATGGATTATAATATACACTGCTCAAAAAAATAAAGGGAACACTCAAATAACACATCCTAGATCTGAATGAATGAAATATTCTCATTGAATACTTTGTTCTGTACAAAGTTGAATGTGCTGACAACAAAATCACACAAAAATCATCAATGGAAATCAAATTTATTAACCAATGGAGGCCTGGATTTGGAGCCACACACAAAATTAAAGTGAAATGTTCCCTTTATTTTTTTGAGCAGTATATATATATATACTGTATATATATTTTTTTTTCACCAGTTATATAACAATATTATGTTAGCTTTAACAAATATGTAACAAAAAAGTATATGTAAAAAAAAATAATATTTTTTTAATAAAAAGGAATGCCATGTAAGGTGTACATGAAAATATTGGATGAGAACCTTCTGCCCTCAGCAGATGCTGGGTCATGGATGGGTCTTCTAGCAGAAGAATGACCCAAAACACACCAAAAATAGTGGGATTAAAGAAGAATCATGTAGTACAGGGAATATGTGAAGGCAACTAAATGTTTGACTTGTCAAGCAACAGCCAACAAGCCAAGAGAATATGATGATCTTCTGAACAGAGGAGTGAACCAAAAGCCGTATTAAGTGGACAAGCCTGGTAACCAGGTTGGTTACCTGAATTCACATCAGAATTCACATCAGGTTTTAGTAAAAAGATAAATAAATAAATAAAAAATTCAAGCAATCCACAAAGAAGTAAAGCCGTCCCTAAGAGAAAATATACGTAATAAGGTTTGATGTGAAAAGAGCCAAATGATGTGCAAAAAGGCATAGGAAGAGAAGTAAATAGCTGTCTGTGTTTAAAAAGCATTTTGATGACTCATAAAATGATCAATTACTTATTTCCCACTCTGTATATCAGGGCTACATCTACAGTTCAGAGTTTGCACATCTAAATCAATACGACTGACTTTTAGCTTTGTGGTCTTCCTATTTCAAAGTTATTTCACACACACACATTGTTGTGAGGTACACGACTTTACATCAACCACGACTTTATTGATTGTTGACTCCTATCTTTGATATTTCCCAGGTATTAAGCTCAACCAATAGATGAAGAGATTAATGATCACCATGTTCAGACTCATCTGCAGCTTTATTTTAAAAATCTTTTTGCCACATCACCTGAAAGTAAATATCCATTGATTGACTCAGACTGCTGACGCCACTCTAATCAGTTTTCTTGTCTCAAAACTGCAGTCAAATGGCTGTTGCTTCATTCCTGTCACATCCCACATGTCTGGCCATTCATCTGTTTCTTAAAAGTCATCATCCCATAATTTTTATTTGCCTTAAATGCATGTGTAGAGGCTGTTTAATGTGATTAGAGTGAATCAGAGATAGTACTTTAGGATCAGCATTACAGAGAAACTTTAAAGACCTTAACCGCCCTGCAGGTCTCTCCAGGCTCGCTGCGGAGGTATTATCCCTCATTCTGCTCGCAAACATCTCAGCTGGAGAGATTAAATTTCATGGCAAATGAATGGGTTTGCACCTAGCCTGGTAATTAATCATTTGCTGGGTCCTTTCTTTGGCTCTCAGCACGATCTGGCCCCACTCTGAGACCCCTGCTTCAAAAAAGCAACATCTTGACATTTTTATAATTACACCTTTTTCTCTGCAGCTCAAAGCAACTCGCGAGCTGTTGACAAACCGAGGGGGCGGGCGGCTACATGCGCTTTCACAGGGGCTGAAAAATGTAGTTGATTAAAATCACAAGTACGTTCAAGGGTTTAGAATCCAAATGTGTCATTTTAAGCTTATTTTTACGGAGAAAATAGCTTGGGTTACTGTTTCAAAACAAAACTCGTTAGCTGTTAAGTTTTTCATCAAAAGTCTTTTCAGGGTTTTACGTGTCAGAGCCTGTAAAATGTTTATTTTTTTTTTTTTACATTAAAAAATAATATCTAACATTAGTTAAACTTAATCACAACAATACAAAAACAAGCAACAGGTTCCACGCAATTATTAATTATTAAACTCCCTAAGATCGTCCTGAAAGGGTTGAATATCATGAAAGACCTCAAAAATAATAAAAAAATAAAGCAATTGGGAAAAAACTTTGAGGTGATTGTGGATTGATTTGAATTGAACAACTGGTTCAATTATGTTCGGTTCGCAGACACACCTGAAGCACACCTGTGTGCTCCAGAACAGCAAGCTAACAAAGAGGTAGTCACACTGATGATGATGATGATGATGATGATGATGATGGTGATGAGGAGGAAAATTAGTCCTTTAATCAGCATCATTTCATCGTCATTCTTAAATCATAAGGTACTAGTAGGGGAGCACCTCAATTCAAACTTAGTACAGACCAGATCATGTTTATTATGTATTGTTATTAACCCTAAAATGAATAAGAGATGCTGTTTCTTTTTTTTTTCCTCCCATGGTTTGAGGAGGGGAAAAATCTGGCAAATAAAAAAAGTACGGCCTCACATGGGTTATTGGTGGCAGCTTCCTGAAGCATAATGGTGGACATCAATCATCACACCTGGCACATTTTCTAGCCAGTGTTGGCTGCTTATAATATTGAGTTTTTCCAGCAATATTCTGGATTGCTCACATAGATTTCCAGCTGCGTCAAACCACCACCTGGCTCTCACAGCTTTGCAAAAAGCGTGAATCAATACCTCAAACTGATTATCAATACATATACGACCCCCATCAGCACTTTCCGGGGGAACAGACCATTACCTGTCCAATTGTGAAAATGAAAGAGGTCCACACAAAAGAAAATCACTTGCATTCAAGCAAGGCCCTGCTCATTCTGGATGCAAAGTTATGCATTGCATAATTAATTTGCCATTAAGCCTGGATTGATGATGCCTGCACGATGCAAACAGCCAGGCCATAATTGCTTCTGGTGTTGCATCCGCAGCTTTGCCTCATTACTGGAACAGACGCTAATGTGGTGAGGCAGCTTCAGGTTGACAGGAATGTTGATCGTTTCACTGTGTTCGAATACTTGTAAAGAGTGCTGCAGAGGGAGGGGGCGAGAATCCAGGAATGCTCCATATTAAGCAAAGGAACGGGGAAGGAAGATGGTGCAGTTTTAAATTACTGTGCTTTTAATGGTAATATAGGGTATTTCAGGATAACAAAAAACAAAATCATGTGTTCAGATGCCTATGTAGTTCTTTCATATTAAGTTATAAGAAAATCAGCTCATCTTTACCCCGTCATATAATTTAACAAAAGCAACCAGAGAAGCAAAAGATCACAACAGAGTTGCATCTGAGTCAACCACACTTCCATTTTCTCTCTCTCTCTCTCTCTCTCTCTCTGGTCTTCATTTATTAGCTTTGAAAATTTCATCAAATAGTTTTAGGTCACAAACTGCCAGTTTTCAAATGTAGGGGATAACTAAACATTTCTTATATTTTGCATTTAGAGATATTTTCTTTCCTGCATCCTGAATGGCTGAACAACTGTCGAGCATGGTGGTGGAGGTTTAATGACTCGGGTTTGTTGTGCAGCCACAGAACCCTGGTAAATATTCTGGAATGAGATGCTCTGTAAATATCCCGTAATCATTATTATTTTTTAACCGTGCATAAATTATCTGGTTTCCCATGGTACCAACTGTGAGAATTCTTGTACAGTTTAATGAAAAAAATCCTGATGAGAAAAATCAAACAAGATAGTAAAGAAAATGTTTGTTTTTTTTCATTTATTGACAAAGTACAATAATTACATTTCACAATTATTTCTGGGAAACACATAAAACACTTCTAAAAAAAAAAAAAAAGTACTAAATTCCCCCCACTATCCTGTCTTCACTGCAGAACGATAAAGACAGACACAAAGACAGATTCTGTGAGTTTTAAATATTCACATCTTCTTCATCCGTTTCTTGGGTCTCTGGTTAAAGACTGGCGACGTTCCCATCAGCGAGTCGGGCGAATGTGAAGCGTAGCTGCCTTCAGACGCCGCCCCTCCTGGTGAAGGTGCCATGGCTCCTCCAGACTCGCTCATGGTGGACATGGGATCCCCCTCTTCGAACACGTCGCCACTCAGGACGCCGTGGTGATGATGATGATGACCAGCACCCTGACCTTCGTCACCGTCCTGGGGTTCCATCTTTACTTGGGGCCAAAGAGGGGAGTTGTTGGCCGCGCCACCACCTTGTGAAGAAATAAACTTAAAACTGTAGTTATTGTTCTGAACAAAAAAATGTATCAAACGTTTATGT
This sequence comes from Poecilia formosa, assembly GCF_000485575.1. Lineage (NCBI taxonomy): Eukaryota > Metazoa > Chordata > Actinopteri > Cyprinodontiformes > Poeciliidae > Poecilia > Poecilia formosa. The sequence goes on along the minus strand of NW_006799947.1, from coordinate 2,239,205 downwards.
AATATGATTTTAATCAAAGGATGTAAATGAGCAAATCAAACTGTTGCTGCTAACATATGCAGCCAGATTATTGCAGTTATTGTGTTCATGTTTGTTTTTCAGTTGAATCTTTAGCATATATGTCACATTAAGGGAAGTCTTTAAATAACACATTGTGACTACAAATGCTAGAAACACCCCACTTTAAGATGCAACAAGCGGTGGTCTCACCTGAAGTGTGAGGGGAGTGGTCAGAATCCAAGCCTGCTGCCAGCCTCTCTGCGTGGGCCCCGAGGACCCCCATGGGTAAAGCCTGGTCCCCAGAGGCCAGGTCGGCCTCCAGCTCCTCACTCACAGGGAAGGGAATGTCACTCAGAGGCTCGTCCTTGATCTTTAGCGGTTTGGAGTCCTCCATAGCTTTCTCTGGATTCACCAGCCGCTCATATTCTTCTGACAGCTCTTTGGTAACCTAGGAGACAAAAAACTGTTGTTTCTGTTTTCTGCTGTTTAAATAAATAAATAAATAAATAAATAAATAAATAAATAAATAAATAAAAATAAAGAGCTAAATAAGCTTGAAATCATCTCACCTGCAGCATGTAGCTGTGATAGTCCTTGATCCTGACTTGCCAAAAGCGCTGGAGGGCCAGCATGCTGCCAATGCCCACCTCGTGGAACACCTGCTCCACCACGTCCGGGAAGGGCGTGGCTCCCAGCCTGGCCTCGCGGTCCACCGCTACTCGCAGGAGATGGGTGAGGCGCAGGTAGTGTTCATGGACAAGGTCGGTCAGGGTCTCCAGGACGCTTTCCTGGGCGGACTCAAAGCCAGCATGAGCCAGCACCGTGGCTACCGACTGATAGAGGAGCTGCCTGCAGGAGGGCCAACTCAGCTCTGTGACTGGTTCACCTTTCCCTCTGAAAGAGCGGAGAAACACAAAGGGATTCTTCAGCACAGAACCACAAGTCTAGTGTCAAAGGGTCTTGTGAAAGTATACAGAATAAATAAAAGAAAATAAATGGTTGGTAATTATTGTTGCCGATTATATATCAAGAGTCATGAGCTCCCACTTCGCCTACCAATGGAATATTCAGCCTGACTGACAGGGGTGCCACAGCAGTAGAAGCTTAATACAAATGCATGCCACACTTTTCAGATTTATATGTTAAAAATATTGAAGACTATGCAACATTTTTCTTTGACATGCAAGTTATTCACTACTTTGTGTTGGTCAATTCCATAGAAGCCCAAGAAAGCACAGTAAAGTTTGTGGTTTGAAATCTGAAAAGGTTTGAGTATGAATACTTTTTGCAAGGTATCCTTATCTGTCATTGGCACAATGTTGAATGTTAAAGAGGCGACATCTCAAACTTACTTGTAGAATTCACTCTCAGGGTCACTATGGCGAAGCTGAAAGGGCTGGTGGGGGTCTTTGCTGTCTACGGGCAGCAGATCGTCAGGCACGGCGGGTGGAGTGGGAGGACGCAGCGGCAGGTTGGCTTCAGTCTCCTCTGGTCGGCTGCCGCCCTCTGAGGATGCCGAGTTCTGACCCTGAGCCTGGCCCTGGGCCGCCGCCAGGAGAGCTCGCAGGCGGCGGGCGTGCTGGCACAGCTGCACCGTGTGAATGGTGAGGCTGCACGGCTCTGAGGGGATATCCAGCATCGTGGTGGGCCGGGGGCGCTGGGCCGACGGCTGGTGCAGGGGTGGGTCCTGCATCTCCACGGACCGAAACTCGCGCTGGAGCAGGTCGAAGGAGCTGCGACTGGGGGGAGCCCCGGAGGGTCCAGGGATCTCACCCCAGTAACGCATCATGATTGATTCAGACCTGAGTCGAGACTATACATGAAAGAAAGGAGAAGAAATATATTCCTTATCAGATAAAGTATTTTCAGGTTGATTAAGACAAAAAATAAATCTGACCAAAATAACTGACATGCATTGTCTGGTCAAAATATTAATACTTCTAGGCCTCTTAACATTTAGTCACATTGCAATCACAAACTTCAATACAATGTATTTGGATTTTATGTGAAAAAGTATTGTAAGTCTAGTTTCTATTTGTATCCAGCACTTTCTACGTTGGTACCTCAAATTAAAATGTATTGCAGTTAATTACCATCCAATGTCCGCTAATTATTAAAGAGTTCAAGTTTAACTGCAAGTATTCTGTGAAGGCCTTGGAAATTTGTTGGAGAACTTCAGTGAACAAACATCATCATGAAGATGAAGCAACAGAAGTTTAAACTGGGCTTACAACAGTTTGCCAAAAGCCACGTAAATGCAAGAAATTAAAACTTTTACTTTTTCTGTTTGTAAAATATACTAAATCCATGCATCCTTCCACTCAGTCATTATTTCCTACTTTGTGTTGATCTGTCTAAAAAGATCGCATTCAAATTCACTAAATTTTACATTGAAGTTTGTACTTCACATTTAAATGTAAAAAGTATCCGGATTGCACTGGATATTTTTGCAAGATACTGTAACTAACTTTCCAGACAAACTGCTTTCTGTAAGCAAATTAGCTAAATATTTAAATGAACTACACATTCTGCATTTCTATTTCAAAATGCGCATGTTTCTGTTAACTAGTAAACTCTTTCAGATAGTTTAGTCCAAATTTTCATAAAGTGTCAGTGACTGGATCCTTAACATGAAAGTCGAGACGGATGGCAGTCACACAATATATCAAAATTAAAACAAAATTATTTATTACTTTTGGATTCAGCAAAGCCGAAATATGGAGTTCCTCTCGTTAATTCATACGAACTAATAGACATAATTAATGAAACCTTTTACATCTGGAGATGTTGAATAAAAGAAAAATTAGCACATTTTTGTTTGGAGTTTTGTGCAAAAAAAATACAGAACAAATCCGTGTAATACGACAACAAAGGAGCTAAGCTAACATTGAGGCACTTTTTGTTAGTATTTCGTTATATAGATAATAATTACATAAAATAAAGCTTAAAAGTTACCCTCGGATGGTAACCAAAAAGTCTTCAGTTTCGATCGGAAGCTGGATAGCAGCTAGGCTAGCGTCTTTGAACGACGCTGAAGTTCGTATCTGATTCGTACAACCCAGCGATTTCTTTGTTAAAGGGCCATTCCGCAGCTTTTAAGAAACCAATTTTTCAAATTTTCAATTTAAAAATTGTGTACACTACAGTGGTCAAAAGTGGATTATTTGACAAGGTCTAAAACGTTACAACGCATCTTATTTTTTAAGCCTACAATGTATTAATAAAGAACATTTTCAATGCTGTTTTGACCATGTACCAAATTAGAACTCCAATACACTGAATGTTCATCAGTCTACATTGAAGTCAAATTATTTAAAATACAAATTATTGTTTGCTTAGACCTCTTCTTTTTGTGAAAATGGAAAAACTCAAGAAAAAAATTAAACAAGAACATTATTTTTAACAAATTTTAAAAGTAATTTCATTAAAAAAAAGAAAATCTCTAAAGTTAGGCATTAAAAAAAGACGATCCAATGACTTGTGAGAAGTGCATTTACAGATTAATATTATTTATTTAGCTTGGATTATGATAAATGTTTCTTTTATTATTTATCTATATGATTCACATTATTTCTTTATTTAATGGTCTGTTATTTCTACTGAATAAATGCATAAATATTTTTTTGTCCAGGTCACACTAGTCTTATGTGTTTTAACTGTTTATAAATGCCCTAAGAAGAGCTGTACTCATTGTACTGCTGCTTGTACAATGACAATATAGCGTAATCTAAATTAATAAATAGTCATTTTAGAGTTTTTATACCAAGGTCTCAGGGATCAAACAACCATGTTTAAAAGAATCTGGATTTATTTTCGGCAAAATCAAACTTTGTCCTAAATTGTGAAATAGAGTTGACTCCTTACAACTGGTGGGATGGTCCTTTAATATGATACAGATCAAATGGTAACTTCAGTGTTGTTTCATTTCCGTTTGTCCGGGCTTTAAAGCGGACTTGCAGATTAGTTCCGTTACCTTTTAAACTCAGTCTTTGATAGAATTAAAATTATATTTTTAGCGCTTTAAAATAACAAATCTAATGTAAGTTAATAACATGTTTTGTCTTGTGTTTTTGCTTTGATAGTGTTTTTGTTTGCATTTTAGGCACTTAATACCCGGACTAATTTCTCAGTTGCACCAAATAAACCTTGACGCTTCCTCCGTGCTAACAGACGTGAGGTAAATATGGAGGAAGAAACACAGTCAGAAGTAGAAAAGAAGGAGAATTTAGACACTGAAGAGGGGAACAAGCCCACAGGGGAAGAAGAAACCAAATCCGATACAAAGATAGGGGATACCTTTAAAAAACCGGCTATTTTTGCGGCGCCTTCGCTTGCTAGCAAACGCATAAACAACGTAGCAGAAAACAAGGTGGACAATGTGTGTGAAGCTGCCACCGATGCTGCTGCTGGAGAAAATGAGCGAAAATATGACAGAGGTGTCGACAAGACTAAGAAACAAGAAGTTAAAGCGAAGGCAGCTCCTGTCAAAGCTGAGAACTTCCCCCCTCTCCCGTACACAGAGCCCCCCTGGGGGGGTCCTCCACCAGAATCCCCCTACGCATTGGAAATCCTCAAAAACGGCACCATAGTGGACACTGTTACCCTCACACACCGGAGCTACTTTGTGGTCGGGAGGCTACCTGTGTGTGACGTCTCCCTGGAGCACCCGTCCATCTCCAGGTACCATGCGGTGATCCAGTACCGAGGCCACACCGGGGAGGAGGGCTGCGTGGGTGAGGAGAGGGGCTTCTATGTCCACGACCTGGGGAGCACACACGGCACGGTGGTCAACAAGAACAGGATCCCCCCGAAGACCTACATCAGATTGAAGGTGGGACACGTGTTGAAGTTTGGAGGAAGCACCCGGCTGTTTATCCTGCAGGTGGGTCCTCTTCTACAGATAAGTGATTCCAGAAAAAAAAATCATGTAATTTATGTGCAACGCGATACCAGAAAGTCTTCATTCAGCCGTTTTATGATGTTGAAATAAAGAATAACTAAGTGCAGCCCATGGGTTCAATAACAACAGTAACTGTTAGTTGATCTGTGTTTGGGATTATTGTCCATTTAAGATATACAGCACCTCACTGCCACTGTCCCCTCTTGAATCCAATTAAACCTGTAGGGGTGTAGGGCTATAGTTTTCCTATCATGATTTAATTTACAGTTATTAAAAAACCTGAAACCTGCCCAGACAGATAACTGACATAACCTCCTCATCTTTAAAGCTGTTTGAATTCTCTATAGTAAATTAAAATTAAACTCTGGACCATCCTTCAGGAGTCGATTATCCAGCAGAAACGATATCCGAGGTTGTCCCCAACTCGAGATCCTTCGCTTTTCCTCCACAGGGTCCGGAGTCTGATGAGGAAGAGGAGTCCGAGCTGACGGTGACGGAGCTGAGGGAGCGAGCCCGCAAACAGAGAGCAGAGCTGGAGAAGAGAATGATGGGAGACCTCTCTGACGGCGAAGAGGATGAGGAAAATGGTGAAGGCAAAAAGAGCCAGAGGGAAGCGTCAAAGGAAGACTCTGGATGCACGTGGGGAATGGGTGAGTGAATGTGCTTTCTTTGAGTCAAACGCCCCGTTCTCTTCGTTTGATGCCTCTATGTCTATAAATCCATCCCGCAGAAGAGGATGCAGCTCCGGAGGAAGACGAGAACGAGGAAAACCCCTTCTCAACCGAGTTTCACGAAGACCAGGAGGCAGCTTACCTGAAAGACCCGAAGAAGGCTCTGCAGGGATTCTACGACAGAGAGGGTGACTTTCCGCAGAACCCAGCCGGCTCTCTGTCATTGTGTTTCATCCGAGTATCTAACCTGGGGTTTCTGCCTGCAGGCGAGGAGCTGGAGTTTGAATACGAAGACAAAAATCACGGCACGTGGCTCTGCAGGATAAAGTTAGTGATCTGACGCACCAATGTCACGAGTTTCCCTAAAAACACCTTTAAGCTTTACTCACCTCCGTCCCATCAGGCTGCCAGTGGACGACGCCTTGGGCCGACAGCTGGTTGCCGAAGTGACGCACACGGGGAAGAAGAAGGAGGCAGCCGTCCAGTGCTGCCTGGAGGCCTGCCGGATGCTGGAGGCCCGAGGGCTGCTGAGGCAGGAAGCAGGTGAGAGCTCAGCCCAGAGGGAAACATCCGCTGGAGTCCGGTGCTACAGCTGAGCTTTGGTTTCAGTCTCGCGCAAACGAAAGAAGAAAAACTGGGAGGACGAGGACTACTACGACAGCGACGACGACACTTTCCTGGATCGGACCGGCACAGTGGAGAGGAAGAGGCAGGAGCGAATGAAGAAGGCCGGAAAGATCGAGGAGCGGACCGAGACCTATGAGTCTTTGGTAAGCACGACACATGGTTTTACACGCAATGTGGAACAATAATGGAGAGAAAAAAAAACTTGGTGTGTAACTACAGACAGGTGTACAAGTAACTTTGGATGACTTTTAAATGTTTTCATCATGCACATTAAAATTAGATTAATAAAAAAATGAGATGCATACGTAGAGGGCAACAAAATGAATTTTCTTACAGACGATTGTTTATGTCAGCTTTCATCATTGATCAGGCTGCACAACATGCACATTATTTTTTATCACAGTGTCACTTTACACAAAATCCATGTCGTGAATAACTGCCGGGACTTAATTATTTGAGTGCCATTTTTCTGGCTCTCTGTTCCTGTTATATATTTATTAGTAAAATCATGAAGCTTTGACCGAGTTTTATATTGGGTAGAGGTTAGAGTTGTAAAACTTTCAACTTGCCAATTCCGAACAACAATTTACCAGCAAATTGCTTTTTCTCTACTTTCTGTAAAAAAAAAATAAATAAATAAATAAATAAATAAAATCATGTGAACAATAAAATTTTTCCTGCAAAATAAAGAAAAATGTAACAAAAGCCCAACATTGCCAGATTTCTTCCATTACGAGCTGGAAAATAAATGTTTTTTTGAATGTGAATGTAGACAAAAACCATTTTACTGTCATTCCTTTAAAATTCAATATGAAGATATTAAACATTTCACATTTGCTGTTGCTCAGGTGGCCAAGCTGTCCTCTGTGGAGAAGGAGCTGGCAGACGCTCAGAAAAAGCTAAGTAGCGGTAAACCAGGTGCGTCCATCTCCACCTGCAGGAAAAACAACTCTACATTTGTTTTTAGATTCCTCTTTGAAAAGCCATGGTGTTTTTTTTGTTTATTTTTCCCCCCATGTTTCCTCCTTGCAGGCTCTTCGGCCTCCTGCACGGAGGACTCGCTGGACGCCTTCATGACGGCGGTGCGGAGCGAGGCTGCGATGGACGGCGTGGAGCGCCGGAAGCTCCACGTACACGTGGCCGACCTGCGCAAAGAGGCCCAGCGGCTCCGTAAGCTGGTGGACCTGACTCGACCGGCACAGATGCCCTCGCTGCTCCCCGGGTGAGATGTTTTCCCCGTCAAAAGCTCAACTGTTTGATTCAGATCTGTTTCTAAAGCTGAGGTTGCTGCGATCATAGTGGAAGCTCTGAGGCGGAGAAGCCCAAGAAGAGCTTACCGCTGTTTGGAGCCATGAAGGGAGGAAGCAAATTCAAACTGAAGACGGGAACCATAGGGGTGAGCGTTCCGGATCCCTCAGATAAATCTCGTCTTTGTCCTCCGGTTTCTGCCGCTCAGCCTCTCCTCTCTGCTGTAGAAGCTGCCTCCCAAGAGGCCCAACCTGCCCGCTGAGCTCTTCAACATGAAAGAGCTTCCACCCGCAGGCGAGGAAGAGGAGGAGAACGAAGAGGAGGAGAACGAAGAGGAAAAAGAGGAGGAGGCGGCAGATAGGAGTAAAGATGATGGAGATGAATGCAGCGCCGCCCAAACTAAAACTTACTGTAAAAAATCTAGCTTTCCTCTGGGTCAGCTGAAAGACTCAGAGGAGGTCAAAGGTAAAAACAGCCGTTTGCTCCTGCTTTTCAGACTGGTTATGACCTTTTCATGCCACTAGGTGGCAGCATTATCTACCAGCCTTCTTATAAAAATTTTCATGGTTCCTCCGACCTTTTTCTTTCACTACTTCGGATTTTCCTCAAAGGTAATTTCTAGGTTTTTCAGACACTTTTTGGACATCAGAATAAAAATGTTGTAAAAGAAGAATTTAAAACCCAAAATAAAGATGGTGAACCAGTGATGAACCGAGTTCAGTAGCAAATTTTATCTAGGTGTTTTCCATGCCTATAAGTAAAACAGACATGGAAAAATATTTCTATTTCTAGACTTTGTTCTCTATTTCTCTGTATAGAAGTTGTCTTTCCTTTCCTCCTCCCTTCTGCTTTTTTTCTTTTTTTTTAATCTGCCTGTCTTTTCTTCTATAATCTGATCATTTTACGTTACGTATCATATTCAGAGCAAAAGCTGAAGAAGAGCGATAAAGCGGAGCCGCAGGTTCCTCTGAAGCCGTCAGCCACCGTGAGCCCAGGTGAGTCTGTCGGTCTTCCATCCTGCATTAGGAGCTACTGCTTTGTTGGTTCCCAGGGAACCAGGGTGTGGCTTAACTCTTAGAAACTGACTCAGACTAAACCAAACCTTCAGTCTTTCTTAACCTTAATTTGACAGAACATTACCGAGCACCAAAGGGGAAACTTGTAACAATGACCTCCAGCTGCTCAGAGTTCATCGTTGTGTGAATTTGTTTCTTGTCTGTAAAGCTGGAGGCAACCGTAAGGCTGCAGTGTCACTCGTGTTGTTCACAGAGTCGAAGGCAGGGGGCGAAGCAGAGCCACCAGCAGCAGCAGCAGGGCCCAATTCCAGGAAGAAGAAGAGAGTGATGGGCCCCAGCAGGGTAGGCCCCTCACACCTCCCAATGTGTTAGCTGGGCGTTCAGTATGAACTGACTCCAGTCCTTGATGTGTCTCCACAGCCTCCAGTGCAGCTGTCAGGACAGTATCCACAGGATGACCCTGACTACTCCGTGTGGCTGCCGCCTGCAGGTGAACAACCGGCCGGTCAGCTGACCTTAAATCACCCCACCCAGCCCTGTGAAAAAGTTGTTTCCTTAAACATTTCTCTAAAACCTTCCTTTAAATCTCTTTCGAGGAAGAAATATGTGGGCTGCATGTCATAAACTGGCCTTTACGGTTTATTTGTGCCGCCGAGGAATGCACATCAGAGTTTCTCACGCATCAAGATAAACATGAATAAAAGGAGTGTTGAAACAGCTGCCAGGCGGGAGCTTTGATACAGAGACACGTCTGATTGGACGAGGAAGTGATTCACAGCCTCCTCTTTTCTCACAGGTCAGACAGGAGACGGTCGAACTCACCTCAACGACAAGTACGGCTACTGAGGAGGACCGACACAGACGTCAACGAGCAAGGAAGCGGCTCGTCGTCAGCCTCGGTGCTGGAAGGGAAGCGGTTGAATTTACCAGTTTTTGTTTGGATCAGAGGAGACAAAGCAGCATCCGAATCATCCGGCTTTTTATTCTTTAGCTGCTCTTCCTGCAAGACGAACCAACCTGACACCCGGTGTGCGCCCCGCTCCCGTTCGGCTTCAGTCGATCGCTGGCGTAACCTTTAACCGCTTCTCCCCTGCAAAAGGGAGGGAGTGTGTGTATGTGTGTATCAGGAAGAGAGGGAGAGCATAGCAGCAGCTTTTCTGACCATCTGGACACTTGGATGGCGTACTAGATGAAACGTAAGCTGATAATGACTCAAGCTAAGTGGAGTGTGTGTTTCCGTGAGCGTACCCACACACACACACAGTCCAAACCCAACCCTCTCGATGTTCTCTTTTTAACAAGATTGTCTCTGTGAGAGCTCGGTGATTCCTTTCTCTGTGAAATCCCACTCAGTGTTGTTTTCTTAAACTTCAGCCACACGTCCCACCCTCTCTGCAACTGTCTTTGAAACACAACAATAATGAATGGAAACTCTATTTTGTAAAATAATAAAGTAGTACATAACTACAAAGAGCAAAAGTTTTTAATTCTGTCAGCTGGTGGCGAAAACAATCTGCTCATATAAGCCGTAGTGCAAGACAGTCGAGAACATTTTTTTGAGCGGTTCTGTTTTTGTTTTGCATAAATTTGGATTTTATTTTAGTTGGTTGCAATGTTCTGTTTAACCACCAGGTGTTAGTAAAGGGATATTTCATATTAAAAGTGGGCTTCTGGAGAATCAAAGACTGTTTCATATGCATGGTTGCTCTGTGGTATGGAATATAATTTAATTATCTCTCAGGACTAGGTATTCTTTGAATGTTGAGAAATATTGGATTTTCTCTTTTCCTATCCTCTAAAGGTTTAATGGATCTGTTTGTTTATCCCTCTACTCATTCAATCTATTCCTCCATATGTTAATCTAGTTTCTCAGCTAACTAATCATCAGCTTGTTTGGTATTCATCCATCTATTTTTTCAGTTTTTTTCTATACATTTATATATTCTTTAATCAGTCCATTCTCTCCTTTCGTCTTATCCAACTAATCAGTTTTCCCCTCCATCTATCATTCCATCCCCTCATCCTTTCTTACATACCTACATCAAGGCATGAAGGGACGACAAGGTGAACCAGTTGAACAGTTATGGCTTTGAATCGCAGCCTGGAGCTATTCTTCAAGGCGTTTGCATCTCTGGGTACTCCGGCTTTCCTCCAGACTCCCAACAACATGACTAAGGTTAATTGGGTTCTTTAAATTGCCCTTCGGTACGAGTGTGTGCATGATCGTTTAACCTGTGCGACCTGTCCAGCGACCCTGCAAGCAGGTGTAGAGGCTGGATGGACTACTCCTCAATTGCAGCTGCACGTCTTAGATTTTCCACATGTGGAGATTAAAGCTTTTGCACATTCTTTACAAAATAGCTGAAGCTCAGTCAGACCGAGTGGAAAGCGTCTTAACAGGAGTTTTTAAGCCATGCCACAGATTCTATCACATAAATATGCTTTGATCTAAACTTTTTCCATTCTAGCTCTGGCTGTATGTTTAGGGTTAGAAAGTGAAGCTCCAATCTCAAGTCTTTGCAGCTTCTAACTGGTTTTCTTCCTGTATGAACTGAAGCTCTAGAAATGTTCCTAAAAACCAGGAGTCTACAGCCTTTACAATCCAAAGAGCCGTTTTTTTGTTTTTGTTTGTTTTTTTACCATCAGTCCAGCTAAAGACAACTTCAGAACCATAAATGATCTTTTGACAAAAAAAGGAAAAAACAAATTTAAAATTTTCAATAAATATCTTCTACAGGAAATGTATTTTTATATGACCACCAGTAAGTAATTCTTTGTCTATAAAGTAGAGAAAAACAACTTCAGCACAAAGATGATGTACACATTTTTTCCTATTTGTGCAAAAAGTCAGAAAACATCTTAAAAAATATATTACTGGTAATTTTAGGGTTACTCTCGTTAAAATTCGATGACATCTTTCCACAAAAACAAGCGAAAATGTGCTTAAATTTGCATTTTTTTGTAATATTTACATTTCAAAACATTACATTTTTCATTTTAGCCAAAACTATTAAGAGCCTGCAAAGCCCTACCACAGACTCTAACCAGCTCTGCTGAAGACAGCGTACTCATGGCATGATGCAGCCACCACCGTGTTTCATAACAGGGCTGGTATGTTCAGGGTGATGTCCCCGTGTTCATTTTCTGCAAAACACCTCTGCGCTTCTTCCATCCGTCTCTTCTGCTAAACAGAAGACTAAACCGTGTGAATAATTTTGAAAGGTGTTGCACTGCTTTCAGCACATTATGAAATAAAATGACATCACCTCACAAAGAAGAGGCCACAGAGCATTTATTGGATTGTGTTTTAGTGCAACAATGGACGAAAACATGTCACAATGTTACATTCATTTCGGCGAAGTCTTAGTTACAGCGGTGACGCGTTTGAGCTCGTTTCAGGGCGTGGGAAGTACCTCAGACCTTAATATAGCAGGAATGTCATTTCAAGGCATTAAGTAATCTTTAGATAGACCAGTGGTCCTCTTCTACCTAGAATGTAACCGAGGTACATTACTGGAAATAAAAAATTAAACTGAAATGGCACACTACGAGTAGGCTATCCAGAACAACAGATTAGCCAAATGTGCAGCAACCCTACAGTCATAAATGTTTCCACCAGATCTCGGTTTCTGCAGAGGTCTGGGATACATGCAAGAAAAGAGAATACGGGGAACTCCCGACGAGTGACGAGTCGTCGTCATCGGGAGTCGACTATTCAACTACAGTCATACATGTTTGTTATAGCGCGACCTTACAGTACGGTGTTTGCAGCAACACATCCAGAGAAGTAGTGTCAGACAGATAAATGCGACTGCCATCTCAGTTTAACAGGAAGAGGATAGAGTCGTCTTTTTTTTTTTTTTTTTTAGTTGTTTAGATAGGAAGAAACCCTGGAACCACTTGATTGTCTAACATGCATCATTCCCTTCTGTGTGTGATCCAAACAGTCTTCAGCAAGGTTAACCCCCTTCTTGGTCCGTGTTTGTGTAACGAATGATCCTGAATTACAACTATACAAAGTGATTTCTGCCGAGTCGTGTCCTGGCTCCGGCAGAGATCCCAAGGGGCAGGGAGGGATTACCTGAGAGTGCAACAGTTCCACCTTTAGATGAACACCTTTCCGAAGCTCGGTCCTTCACGTGCCACAGAGTTTAGAAAACAAAAAAAGAAGAAGAAGAAGAAGATGGTGAAGCGGTCCAGGTCGGAGTCTGGTGGACGTTGTGACGACGTCTGCTTAGGAGCAAGGAGGGTCCTCGGACGGAGTCAAGGATCTACAGGGGGGTGCTGTGCTCAGGGAGCGGAAGGCGAAGATGGCGGGGTCGTAGGTGTACCTGGGCGGAGGACGACTGCCGGTAAGATTCTAAAGACAGAAAAAAAATAAATGATTCGTTCATAAACAACAGGATTAAATGTCTCTGACTCCTCTGGAGAAACACTTCTACTGATTTTGTTTCAATCTTGGAGGGGATTTCGGGACAATAATACTTTCCCCACTTGCAGAAAGCACCCTCTCTCCCCTCACCTCCACCACCCCTCCATTCTAAAATTAGCCAGAGTCATTTTCCTCCCCACAGGAAACAGCAGGAAATTACTTTGTTGGATTTGGCAGTGAGGCTGCACTTTCTCCAGGGCTGCGGCGAGCCAATTCCTCACAGAAACTGAAAACTGAGATGGATGTATCGCTGTGGCCGACTGGTGTCTCTCAGATAAATCCTTCGTAGTGAGGCCACAGGTGTAGCTTTATAACTTCAGCCAACGGCTTCAGGGATCCAGCTGCCGTAACTCAGCAACAATTCCCACAACCACAGGAGAGTTGAATCGTGGTGTTGATTTAAACGGTAAAAAAAAAAAAGAAAAAAAAAAGAAAAAAGAAAAAAAAGGAAAAAGTGAGATGAGGGAAACTGAGAACATAAAAGTGAATACTAAAAAGATCTTCTCCATATGGTGGCTGCAACAAGTCGGCCACACTACAATGAGGTAATCAGGACATTTCTGAAAGTCCGAACAATTTTGACAAAACTCAGTGGAAGCGAAGTCTGGTTAAAACTTCTAAACCCACTGCAAACATTTTCTGATTGAACATTCACATAAATCAGAACTGTAAGAAGGGAAACCCAAAAACCCAGATCACTAAACATACCACACGGGTATGTTTAGGCCGCAACACTCTGTGTCGCACTCACAGCAACACTCTTCGGCGTACAGGCTGTTACCGAGTGAAGACCCTTTAAACTGAACTATTTTACCATCAGTTCAGGTGTTCACATTTCAGAGATTTCAGATTTAAGTGAAGGACTCAACATTTACGAGAGTTTGGAGACTGCAGTTTTCAAAACGCTAGCCTCGCTAACAAAACACGGTAATGCTAGCTTGAAATGTGAACTCTGCTTCTAAAATAAACAAATAAATACTCAAAACGGAAAGACAAGAAATCATTTAAATGTTGTTCTTAGGTCTTATATTTGTTCATAAAGAGAAATCATAATTAACCAAAGTTTGTAAAAAAAAAAAAAACAAAATGCATCTGTAGAAATTATAAGAGTTTGAAACAAATGCTTGTTTGCTGCCTTTGCAAGATTGAAAAGAGAGGACTGACATTCTAACTTCAGGAAGGTCCCTGAATATTTCCCTGCTGTGCTCATGGTTAAATGCCATAAGAGGAAACAGTGCTATTACTTTGACTCCTAGCAGCCTGGCTATACCGAGAGTTTACTTCTTGCTCTAAATATAAACCTATTCTGATTATAAAACAGCTTCCAGGATGTGATCCTTATCTGGTTTTAGATATTGACACTGCTCTCTTTGCCTTACTCACTCCGTAGTTGAACAAAGTAGCTGTAAAATCTTCAGGTCATACAGTGCTTGCGCAAGTATTCGTGTATTTAAATTTAAAGTGGTTCAGCTGCATTGGTCACAGACTCGCTTCATGACCTCCATAACCCTTCAATGCGGTGTCAGCTCCCAGATCATGAGATCCACTGTAGCATCCAGGTCTGACATGATGCTCTGAACAACTGCGCTTCTGCAGCAAGTTGTCAGGAGTGTGAATTGTAAAATGACGGATGGTCTTCAAACTATTCAGTCATTGTTAAAAGAAAAACAAACAAAAAAAAAACAACAGTCAAAAAATTTTAATATTCGGTTAACGAAACCAAGGCTCTCGATGTAGAAAGCTGATAGGAATCCATTTCAAAAGATTTGAAATTGTAATTGCAGGAAAATGTGATTCTACCAACTACTGATTTTAAGAAACAAAAGCATGCCACACTTTTCAGATTTTCACTTAGAAATACTCAGGAATGTCTTATAACCTTTTCCTCACTCTTCAAAAGTATTTGCTACTTTGTTTGGACATAAGGTCCCATTAAAGTATGCCTGTGTGTAATGTGGCACTTTTTACTTCTCTTGTTGGCAGAAAGTATTCTTTTGTTGTTGTTTTTTTGTTTTTTTATTACAACAAACTATATATTTTTCTGAAGACCTGCATCATATCCTTGTAATTAACCTCAGCCCAAACTGAAGTAATGCTGTGCAGCACGTTCTTTTATCCACCGCAACCATAACGGCACCATTTCCTTCACTTCCATCAGTCGTCACTCGGCTCAGCTAAAAACTTCTCATGGCGGCTGACTCCAGACTCCATCAGTTCTGCTTCCAACATGGTGTCCCGTTCTCA
>NW_006799947.1:2197310-2224057 GCF_000485575.1 Poecilia formosa | reverse complement strand
TCACACACACACACACACACACACACACACACACACACACACACACACACACAAAAAAAAACAGTCAGAAGCAGCCAAATCTGTTTTACCAACTGACCCCTCCTCTTCATACACACCACTGCCGACCTCCCTGACCCCTGCGACTACTCTCATGCTTGAGTTGCTTGAAACGTAGGGCCCCATCAGCTCCAGTGTCTCTTCTGGTCCGCAGCCAGGAAATCGAGCGTTTGCAGATAAAAGGCGGGGAAACAGATGAGTGGCGCAAACAAAAAAAAAAACTGTTTCCAAGCAGCTCAAAGACTTGCTGTGTGCAGCTACAAGGAAAGAAAAAAATAAAAAGGAAAAATCTACAAGCTGGAAAGGACCCAGTGCCTGCAGACGTCACCGACATGGACAACACAACCAGTGAGAGAGAATGAAGGATAATGAGTAATACTTGTGTGTTTCAGTGGAGCTAAACAGATCGCAGCCGGCCCAGGCTATAAATGGAAAATGACTCCATCCCTGGAAAAACACCACAAGGGAGCCGCACGCACTCCACCTCCTCTTCCTCCTCCTCTACCTCTCACCGCCACTCACTCAAAGATCATCCTCGCTTTCCATCTCCACACACAAAGCTGGGGCGCGCGAAGCACACGAGCTGCAGCCACAGTTGGTGTGTATACATAAACAAGAGTGTGATAAGGCTCCACTGACACTATCCCACACAACGTGATAATAACGTCACTTCTCTCAGCACACTGCGCGTCCTTCTGGAGTGGGCTGCTCCGCGCCAAGAAGCCGAGGCTCGTTCCAGTCGAGCTTCCCCTCAAACAGCAACAACAACACACACACAAAAAAAAAAAAAAATTTTTTTTTTTTTTTTTTTTTTACACAGTTTAGTGAAGATGTTCTTCAGATCCATCAGGACACTTTCGCAAAGCTTTCAGCGCCCTCTTAAAGCAACTAAGCTGGGGGCAACAAAGGTCGCTGGGTGTGATAAACCTGACGAAGGAAGCTTGAAAGCATCGCTGCGGTGCGGAGCTGATGGCGCCATCAGATTTTCTGCAGCTAGGAGGGCATGGGAACGAACGGCAAGGCCAGATGCCGTCCCAGTGTGGAGTTGGATGGCGATCAAGGAGCCGGCCACAGGACCGGCTCGGCTGTTCACAGGGCAACGGAGCAACCTTAGCCGTAACGAGAACCACCGTCCTCTGCGTCCCGCTCGACAAAGAGTCATTCCTGGTCAACCTGCGCCTGCGTTTACATTCACCTGAAACCAATTAATTTGCTTTCAAAAATTAAACAAGGAGAGCAGAGTGTATGTTTTCTTGTAGAGAAAAAAAAAGAAAAAGAGCTGCATTATCAGTGTAAAGCGGAGGAAGAAATAACTTGAAAAGCTGGTTGTGTTGTGTATAAAAGCACATTAACCTGCTGCTAAATGAATCACAAATTAAACATTGTAACACTTAATTATAGTTCTGTTAATAATATTTTGGCCTGCTTTTAGCTTCCACACAATGACTTTAAGTTTTTTGGTGGGCAGAAAAAATACCAAATCCCAATGTTTGTCATTTTTTGGTGAGAGCTAGAAAAATGCAGGTGCATCCTTTCAGCAGTCTCTGGCAGTGAGCAGCAACAGGTGGGGGAGAGGCAGCACCGCACTAGTCTCTGATCAAGCTGCTATGAAAAGCGGAGCTGGGATTTAGAGCATTTTGAAAATCCCACAGATAATCGTTTACACAGAGCTGCAGCCCCTCTTGAGAGCAACATTAAACTTTGGTAAAATGTCAACGCAACCTCGTAAATATACAGTTTTGACAAGCGATCACTTTTTATCACTACCAACTCAAAACGACAGTAGAACTGTGTGTAAATAACTACTTTGCTTTTCCAGGAAAGTGTGCTACGTGTAGTGAACCTCCTGCCAAACACCCCGCATAGATCCCATGTCTGTTTCTACAATTTTATTTAGAAAGAAGATATGTTTCTTAAAATTGAAATTCCAAGTGATTTTAACAAGTCATTTATCTGGAAATGCCTAGTTTATGAAAACGTCGTCGCAAGAAACTCACCCGAATCTTCATTGTCCGCGTTTTCCCTCCACAGTTCTTCTTAAGCAGCATTTTCTGTGGAGAACAGACATGTTCAGCAGCACGAACAGCTTTCTGAAAAATGTTATTTATACATACATACATAGGTAGAGTGAACTTGACATAGAGTGAACCACAGAACACTACCGAATACAGAAGATTTCAGAACATTTCAGTCGTGAAATGTGATATCTTAGCATGACAAAAGGGTGAATCAGGATGTAAATCCAGCTGTCTGACTAAAACTAAACACTCGGAGCTTATGCAATATCCTGTCTCCCTCTTCCCTCCATGTCCGCGCAGCTTCGCCATTCTCAGAAAAAAAAGAAAAGAAAAAGAAAGACACACAGTGGGGGCGGAGGGACCACGCAATCATCAAATTGTCTGAAGTTTGGGGAGGCAGCTTCCAAGGACCTCGGGAAAGAATGGAAACACAAGACTCCTGCTGTTGTGATGTGGGACAGAGAACTGCCGTCCACTTGCCCCCGTCCTCACCTCATGCCAACCCTGATCTATTCTGTGTCAGTGGCACAACTGGGAGAGCAGACCACCTAAACGTGAACGTGAAAACAGAAATTAGGCTCCCTGCCGAGGCTTGGTTTCAAAATACACTCTTGTACGTTTCTATGTGGATTTCACCCAGATGTGACGTGCGGCTGTGAAATAAGAAGTTGCTGGTTTGTCACAACAATCTGCCAGATTAAGAGTCACAATTTACTTTAGTTCAGATCAGCACCTGGTTTCATCTGGGATCCCATATTGTCCATTCATATAAACCTAAACTTTGTCCACTTATCAGGACACGGTTTTTATTTTTTTTTATTTATTTAGTTGTTTCTTTTTAAACCATCAACCACATCACCTTTTACATCATCACATCATCGTCTTCTATGCCAAAACAGTAGAATTATCCTACCCTGCAAAATGATTCACATTCTGTCACGTTACACCCGCAGACATTTCACCATTGTGAAACATGGTGGTGGCGGCATCATGCTGAGGCAACGCTCTCACAAGGACTAAAGCTGGTTAGAGTAGATGGGCTGATGAATGGAGAAATACTAGAAGAAACAAAATGTAGTTGTGCAAAAACACGACTAATGTGAGATGACTATTTAAGAAATGTCATTTAGGGGTATCTGAGTAATGAGGCTAAATACAAATGCAAGACACATTTTTCAGATTTTCACTGGTAAAACATTTATGCTGCTTCGTGTTGGTCATCATCTGTCAAATAAAATCCCAACAAAAACATTGAAGTTCATGGCTGCAATGTAACAAGAAACAACCCTTCCGAAACCAGAGAGTTTAGATCATAGATTGATCTTCGTGCAGGAGTTATACGGGATCAAATTTCAGCCAACCTTAAATTAAAATCCAAGTGGTGTAGTCTTCAGTGTGACTGTGACTATGGCCCAGCTGCTGCTGAGAAAGTATGAACGCCCCCTCTTCCAAACTAAATCGCACATGTTCAAATGTTTGTTTACAAGAAAGAGGCAAGAACGGTCAGTTTGGTCCAGAAATCTGCTCGCCTCTTCCGGCGGGTTCTCCAGTTATGGGTCAAATTTCAAGCCTACGACGCCTTGCTTTGTCTCCTAAAACACGTTTTTTTACATTAAACGTGAGCATCAAGTGTACACTCTATATGACCTGCATCTGGCACGCAAACTGTTGCTCTTCCATGGATTATTACACTAACAAATGGTTCAACCTCATCTGTGACGTGGATTATCGAGGGATTAGTGGGGGACTTAAAGAAAGCAACTCGCTGACCTTTTAACCTTCCTTTTCAATGATATTATGGCACGCATAAATGCAGCATTTTGTTCTTGCTGTGGCCAAACTCTTTGGGGACATGTGTAAGAAAATTACCAAAAAAATAAATGTTTTTAAGCTTTGCATATTTTTCTATTTACCTAGAACAATTATCATATGAAACTTTTGCTTTCTTGCACCAAATTCTTGAAATTTGCCAACCCTTAACCGCATTTTTTTAAACTCTGTTCTCCAGTTTCTCCTGCAGGACCGTTCATGTAAAGGGTTAATCGGGGGAAACTCCGGCTGAGTCTGCTTGCTACCTCTGCAGGCCCCCTTTTGTATACCCAGCAGCACCTCCCATTCCACTTGACTGAGCGTGCACACGCTCACAGACACACACGGATACTTGCAAAAGGAGCAGGAGGATGTGCACATGCTGGCTGGATGATGGATGCACACACACTGTTCGATCAGCACTGCCCACTGTCTCCCATCATCTTTTCTTTCCCTCAAAAAAAAAAAAAAAAACACAACGCATGGACATATGGAGCCCTGAAACCTGCATCTTCCTCCCCCGCGCCCCTCCCTGCACGCATACTGTCCTGTCCACTGTGTGGGCCAACAGGTCTATTGGATTTTAATGATTAGCGGACCAGCTTCTCCATGACTCATTAGCGGCTGTCGTTTTTCTCTTGTTTATTTAATCCTCTCCTTCTGCCTCCCACCCCTTCGTCGTTTCCCCTCGCTCACCAGCCTTTGTGAGAAATGAGGGCGGACATCTGCCGTCCGTCCCTCCCTCTCCTTCATCCCTCTCCAGCAGGACCACCGAGGTGGAGAGTGTCCAGCTAAGGAAATGGAAGGCTTTCTTTGCATTTTGTGCTGTCCTGCATGCTTCTTAGTGTTAATATTATTCCTTTAAAAGTTTCCCTTTGTGTCACAACACGTTTCTGTGGCATGCTTAAGAACAGATAGAGTATTTTAAACATCAAATGCCAGCATTGATCCCGGTTCTTCACGTAACTTCTATAGTTCCCACTGACAGAGTGGTTTTTATTTTTATTATTTCAAAGAAGAACAACCCGACACACTGGTTGAGTCATTGTTTTCTCTAACAGGCAAATCATCTTCCAATCAAATGAGGATTTTCCAGTTTAAATATGTTCGGACTACTGTTCTGCTGGCCATCCTTTTCTCTTCCTTCAAGTCTGTCATATTTTCTTTTCTTAGACATGTGTGACTTATTTGCTGCCAACGTGTAGCAACCTCTGCACTGGTGGCACCACAGTTCTCTAGCGTTATTCTCAGGAGGAGATGACCTTGAACCTCCAGAAGTCTCCATCACTGCAGGCTGAAGCTTTCCACTTGAAGTCATTAAGGAGCCAGAAAACTGTTATTAGTTATCGGTGATACTCTTTGCAGCTGTTTCCTCCACGGGAGGCCATTTTAATGCAAAGAGATAATGGCTGCAACTCCAACTCTTGCTAAAACAGTGTGCTCCTTTGTTTTTTAGATCACCGTCAGTCTGCTACCTCGATTATTAGAGCAATTTCACAGAGATGAAGCTTTCTCAGCTTCACTTGGAATGACAATATATAAAATCGGACATAAAACGGAGCAAATAATATCTGAGAAATGTACCAATTCTGCCACTAACTGATGAAAAAGATCATTTTTAAGTTTTACTTTACATTAAAAGTTTATTTAACTGAAATAAACAGAGTTTTAAAAATATGAAAGCAATAATAATTATTATTGTTCATTTTCTGTCAAACTGAACGCTTCGCCTCTGCAGTCCAATTTAAAAGTCTGAATTTGAATTAAAGCAGAACTAATAACACAACTTAATATCTCTCTTCTGAAATACATATAAACGGTGTGCAAAAGCACATTTCTCCCTGCAACATGTTGTATTGACTTCAAACTGAAGGTGCTGCTCCTACTCATTACTGACTTTCTAAGACAGGTTCTAAACACCTATAAAAGGAAATAAAAGCTACGCTGAACCACAACTAAAACCTGCAAAGTTCCAAAGTAGCTTCCCCACTTGGTGAGTAATTTGTGAAAAGAAACAAGCAATCTGTTTCTCTTCTGCACTTTGTAATTCTGCAGAGTTAGTAGACTTTGGAGGACAAATTGGGAAACTAACCTGTTGCATTTTTTCCAGGTCCAGACTGGGTCTCCCCGGTTCTCCGCTGTAGCTGTGCCGATACTTTCTATAAGGTGCTGATTGGTCGAAGTGGGTCAGGATGATGGGCCGTGCGAGTGGCTGAGCCACCTGGAGCTGAAACCTCATTGGGGGTGGTTTCAAGTTACGCGGCGGACTGGAGCTGAACAGGACGGGGCTGGGAGAGGCCGCCAGGCAAGCGGCACCGGGCTCAACCAGAGGTCTGACCGAGGCCGGGGGCGACCGGCAGCCACACAGGTCCCGCACTTCTTCATCGCTGGAGGGGCTACTGTGATGGTCGCCGTGGCGCTGGGGGAAGCTGGACACCCACTTCCTGTTGTCGCCGCGGCTGATCCGCTCCAGCTCTTCCTCTGATGAGTGACGGTCCAGATTGGCATCTAGTAGGAGGCGGAGGCGTCGTAACCGGGCCGGAGACACGGGACCCTGGTTGTGCTGCTGGCTGGTGGCCAAAGGGGTGAGGGCACAATTTCTCCGTCTTTCTGAAGATGTTAAAGCAGGAATGAGCAGGAAGAATCCCAGTCAAAAAAAAAAAAAATCCAAATGCAACTATCTACGTGCATTTAGTAAAATCAAACCTGAATTATGTGAATCATTATTTACAAGAAAAATGATTTAGATGGCTCATGTACCTCTGTCAATCTGTGCGAGCTCCTGGTTCTCGCCTTCTGAGTCATCACTCTCCCCTCCCTCTCCACTGCCATGATAGGAAATCTAAAAGAAAAAAACAGCAAAAAAACAAACAAACAAAAAAAAACATTCAGCTTGTCACATATTACAGTTAAGTAAGGCAGGCGACTACTACTGTATTACATTATTAAAAAATCAAGTTGCATTTCTTCTGCTGGAGGTCTATGTATAACTGAACCAATCAAAACAATTCACTCTACTCATAATCTCATAATGACTAGTAAATTTCCAGTAAATTTCTCTACATTTTGGTACTTTTACACACTGTAGCAACATGGTCACCAAAGGAGGCTGTGTCTAACAGCTTTAATTACAAAAAGCAACAAAATCGGCGGCGATTATCTCAGTTTTATATGTCGGCCTTTAGCTGTAACGTCATTCCCAGATCAAAAACCTATCAAGACAAACTTAATGCAGAATTAGTATCTCGGTGTTCAGTAGTCCCAGACTAATACACAGAGCAACTGGAAAAAATTTAAAGTGTACAGAGTGCACCTTAATTTGCAGAAAATGTTTACATACATACAAGCTGCATTTTAGACACGTGAAACAATTACCTTTCTTTGACTGTTTTTAATGGTTTTTTTTTTGTGTTTGTTTTACAGCAATAAATCTACAACAGTTCATGTTGCATTGAGAACAAAAGCTGATTTTATTGCACAATAAAAATAGACACATGAAGTTGAGTCATCCGGTTGACAAACTGCAGACTTTGTTTCCCACGACCTAAAGAGGCATGGCTTAAAAATATATATAAATAAAATCAGTTCCTCCTTTATAGCAGCAGAAACAATACAGATAGCCTGCAGTATGCAACGCTGAGAGTTAAGTAATGCGCCTCACACTCAGTAATTACCACTCAGAGGCTTCGCTGACCAGCTGCCATCTGTGCATGTGTGTATGTGTGTGTGTGTGTGTATATGCTTACAGTGTGTAAAACACACACACTCTTCGCTCTGAAGCTTCTCAGAACGTGTGAAAAGGGGGAACAGGAGCCAAAGCTCCAAATCCCAACAAACCAAAGGCTGTATTCAAATGATATTAAAAGGAAATTCCACTGTTTGGTTTAGCAGCCTCTTCAGCAGAGCTCTGTTTCGACAGTCCTGCTGCATCACGAAGCCAAAACTTCCCCGTTTTCATGTCTGAAATCAGATTTAATATATTTTGTATGTTGTCACAAGAGAAGATGGAAGACTTACTATGTAGTGAGTCATGGCAGAGTAAACCAAACAACAGATCACAGTTAATTAATCATCAGTTTGGATCAAAATATACTTAAATAATAACGTCCTAATTATATACATTAATATGCTGGAATGTCCAGATTTCTCAACTGGACGGTATTTCTACAACCGTCAGGCTTTCCTGAGCCACACGGTTCAAGGGGTTTCGATACAAAATAAATAAATAAAAAAAATTACTCAGTCTGAGCAACAACTTCATGCAGGGAATGTCTTTGCTAAGTGCTATTAACTATTGTCAGCCATCGTCAATGAAACTGCTCAAACTCTTCTTTTCTAAGAAACAAAAGCGCAGGAAAGTAGCAATAAAACTATAATCATCCCTCAAGTACTTATAGATGTCCTCAAGAGAGCCATGTGTATTCCCTGAAATGAGTTCATTTTTCTTCTACCATATTTAGCTTTTGGAGCTTCTGTCTGGAAACTTCTCCACAGAGCGATGACTGTCCCTCTGACAGCAAGTTAAGCTGACAGTAATGATTTGGCATTTCCTTCGCCCCGGGAGTCACCTCAAAGGCTCATGGATCAGAGGACCCTTGTGTAGGATACGGGCGTATGTCATAGTAATACTGCATCTCTGACTCTAAACTGGACCAACTCACATGTAGGCATAGTGAAAAACACACTGATGGACCAAAACACAACACTAAATCAACATAAACGGGAGTCTAAGTCGGTACACAGACGCACTGCAACTACACGAACAGCCAGTGAGCTTCGCTCCTGCATATTTAAAGTTGGTTTCTTGACAATGTGCCGTTTTGGACTCATTCCTTAGTGTCTGTTGTATATTTGCAGCATCTGACAGGAGGGATTGTTACTGTGGAAGAGGGAACCTGAAAACTTTGCATGTGCTTTTCTGTGACCCACATCTGATAATGTTTCTGCTCTGGCATGGTTTCACAGTTTGCTGCAACAAAAAAACAAGATCCTGCCTAACTGACAATCAGCTTATGGTTAGACAGGTCGTCTGATGGTAGATATGAAAAACAGGTGAGAAGGAAGTATCTTGTTCAAACTCCACTGTAGTGCTAAAGCATTTTAGCACACAAAATATTTATATATTCAAAATTAAAAGGTAAACTTTCAGTCGCTGAAGAGATGCCTAGTAACTCCATTAGGGTACTATGCATCTATTTTTACTAATTCACTACAAAAAGGAGCTCTTGTGTTATATAGGCTCATACATTCACATTTTATTTCACATTTTTTCCTTCCACTCAACTTTCTATTCACAAGCTTGAATACAGCCAGCTTCTTTAGCAATAATTCTTTGTAACTTACATTCTCTGTGGAGGGAGTCAAGTCAGCCGTCTTTGCTTTAAACTATTTATGTACATGTGTTACTGGATAATAAAGCAATAACATTGGAAAAAGTATATTTAGAAAAGTAACTTATTTTTTATTTTTTCATAGTCAAAAGCACAAAGTTCTACATGGCTAAGCATGCGTCAGTACTTTAGTTCGTAGCAGTCAGAGGGATGTTTTGTACAAGTTCTGACTTCTTATGGTTTAAAGAAACCATAAGAACCATTTACTATTTATTTAATTATATCACTGAGCCACATGGCAACTCAAAAAGAATATAGATGGTATTTACTAATGATTTCAATAGCTAAGTATGCAAGACTTAATTTTTTTTCTTAGAGAATCCAATTTTGAGAAAAAAAAAGCATGAAATGCTATTTTCCTAATATCTATATCACCAATTAAATGTTTAAGGCCCAGAGGAATAGAAACCGGGGTCAAGACATCCTTCTCAGATGAATACGACAATAATCTTTACAAAGTTAGCACTCACTTTTAGTTCAGCTTCCTTTTGGGTTCTGCAGATGCAACAAAACGCGGAGACAAAATGACACTGTCAAATATAATAACTGAGACGGCGTTTCTTGGCCCATAACAATTGCTTTCTTTGCCCATCCTTGTTTAAGCTTTAAACAGACTTCTCTGATCTTTATATTTAAGCATTAAAAAAAACTACTTTTTATTAATGCACACTAACCCGGACAAAGAGTTGTGTGCTTGTGTGTCAAGAACAGTTGAATGAAATCCTTGTCAGCCCCCTGCATCACTGAGCAGCTTGCTAAGCTGGATCAATGGCAATGTCAAAGCGTACTCACACCACCCAGTTCACACACATATCAGCTTTGCTCCGTCCTTCCAAACTGACACGGACACTGCCTCACAAAACACACCGGTACAAGATCAGAGATGGTCGATTTCTTTTCTCTTGCACACATGTGGATTTTTAACTCAAGTTAGGCCGATTTTTGATCACCTCGAGTGCCTGGATTGCTGCACGAAGACCAAACTCCAATTTAAAATCTGTGTGCAAACCAGCCCTTGGAAACAGGAGAAGAAGTCTAGAATTCAGAGAAGTCCGACTTTGGTATGCCATTTTTAGCAATAAGCAGCTACTTTTAACGAACAAGATGGAACAACATCAAAGAGAACCTGCTGTAAGCCATGCCGATTTAAAAAAAACAAACTATGGGCTCACTTAAGGAGTAAAACCCAATCAGTGAAAATATTTGAACAATGGGCTCGCTTTCTCTGCTGGAAGTAATTTTATAAAGTACGAGATAAAAGGCCAGCTTTAGTGGGCTCTGCATGGGCAGAGCAACCTTACAAACTGAGATACAGCACAAATCACAAGGATCTAATGCTGCTTCAGATGTTCTTCCATGCAAATCAGCCTCCAAGAAACTGCTGCACATGTGCACCAGAAGCAGCAAAGAAAGAACATGGCACAAGCATGCGCAAAGTTGTGATGCAAAGCTTGAATATGTGGCTCCTGAGTCAAAGTGCAGATAAATAGTTTTCATTAAGATGCTAACCCCAGATCAGGGTTTATAAATGTACAAGGGAATAAATGGGCCAAGTTTTGCTGTTTAAACATTAACAATTGATGTTAATTAATTGTTAACAAACTGGCTCCTGTTCATGCTGTCTACTGAACTGGAGATTTTGGTTGCATTTATACAAAGGAAAGTGGTTGGACCTTCTAGAATTCTCACAGCAAAGTTTAGGTTTGCTACTGTATAACCTGTATATTTGCAGTCCACACTTTAGACAGACTCGAGTTGACTACACCATGCAATCGATTGGGTCTATTCATTAATGTCTGAGTATGAAAACATCCAATTGAAATAATTGTACCGACCGTCACATTGGCAACATCTGTTGAGACAAACGTATTTTCCTCACTCTTTTCTTTTTTTCTTTTTATGAAAATTTTACTTTCTATAAACTTCACTGAAATCATTATCCAGTGTGGAGGTTATGGGCAGTAAGAGTTGGCCAACTATATTACATTGGTTAACTATTACTAACTATATTGGCAACAATTGGCCAACTATGTATATTACGAGGAAGCAGAGAATGGATATATTGGATTTGAAATGCAATGGTCCACTAAATATTGCATCTATGCAGTCCTTGACAATTTTAGTGCTTCACATGCTGGTATTACAATGACCACTGCAATTCAATATAAATTAATCTCCGACATGTCCTGGCAACTGGCTAATAAATAATGACGGCAGCTGTAGCATTCACATTTGCATTATCGGATTGTTTTGTTTTATATTTTAGCAAACCTGTAAAATGCTTCTTTGTTCCATGCTTCTAAAGTTTTAGGAATGACTTAAACCTCAAGATGTTGAGGTTCAAGTATTTATAATTTATTAGTATTAAGAGTAAACTCAAATCTCACTATCCATTCCTGATCTGCTGACTGATTTTATATCAGTTGTACAAGAAGCAAACAATCTGGCCATGGATTTTTTTGTTTGTTTGTTTACACTTGCAGCCGAGTCTGCAACAATCATTACTATTTTTCTGTGCACAGCTTGCAAATCACATTATTGCCTGTGTACACGATGTAGCAAATCTAGAGTTTCCCTAATAATCTACATGTTTTCAACCCACTGTCATGCAATCAGCCCCATTTAACCGGCTCTGAACTGTATTAGAAGTCAATCCATCAATCAGTCACAGCAAAGTAAGCTTGCTAATGTTAGCTTAGCACTTTAGCAAAGTGAATAAAATTGTTAACTGGATCAAAACATGATCACTACTATAGCTATACGCATCATGTCTGGTAAAACATGATGAAGCTCATTGGTGAATAATTGTAATACTAATGGAAGACAACTTTACTGCTCTGAAAATCTATGAGTTTTTTTTAAGCACATAAGTGAATATTATCATCTTTAAATAACAATCAGAGATGAAAACTGTATGAGCAAATGCCTAATTTTTAAGGCGTCAAATCTCCAGGGCACAAAAAAATGGCTGCATGAAAATCATAGCTTCAAATACTAAAAATGCCAGAGTCAAATGGCCCAATGAAACTATATTTCAGGATTTTGTAAACATCAGAAGTCCATCCTCATCTACCCTGTAATTCTCAAATTAATAAACATAAAGTAGGTTGCATGGTAGCACAGTGGCCACCGTGCAGCGAGAAGGTCCTGGGATCGAATCCCAAGCTTGGAGTCTTTTTGCATGGAGATTGCCTGTTCTTTCTGGGTACTCTGATTTTGTCCCGCAGTCTCAAACTATGACTGTTAGGTAAATTGGTGACCACACCTAAGAACAATGTGAGCCCTGTGATGAAGTGGTGGTTTCCACATTGTACTCCATCTATTGCCACGTGAGCCAAGAGCATCCCAATGAACCTGCATGGACAAGCACCTACACTTTCTTAGCAATGCTTAGTAGTCTGGCTTGTCCTGGTCGATGCAAAGTTTCTGTTCTCCTTGAGGTCTGATGTACTAAATCAGTTTAACAAAGGCCAAACATGATAAAATCTACTACAGCCTCTTAGATAGTGGCTGCAGTTTTGAATCTAACAGAAAATAAAGGGATTAACAAGATTATCTCCATTCACTACTCACATCAGAGTAATGTCCGTAACCTTTTTCTGTTTTTTTTTATTCAACTTGAAAAAAGTCCATCAACTTCCATGCCATGGGTGATGCAGTTATACACTGAAAAATAGAACGTTCAACAGTTTTGATGCACTTAACACATCAAAGATTAGAAAAAGTATTTTCTAATCAGAGCCTGTCATGGAAAAACTGGCTGAGTGATTTTTAAAAGTCGCAAATATCCACTGTCATTTGGGTACTACAAAGAAGTGGTAATTTACTCGCTTTGACACATTTCTGTGACCCAATAACGACTCGCAGTGTAGTGCTCAGTAAGACTTTCCCAATTTTTGTATGGATCTTGTCTCTGGTAAAGGTCAAATAGTTTAATGTGGTTTGCTGGGTTTGAGGGGGTTGTTTTCATAATGATCTGCATTGGAGAACTTCATATTTCCCATCATCCAGAGGAAAGGATTATATCACTGAGTGGGAACACATAAACATAAACAAATGTGGACAATAGAGGTTGCACATTTTCAGTGTCAGTATCCTCGGCTGGGCCCTTTGAACGGGAGCAATTTGGCACAAAATGGCAGCCATGCGACTGACATACAGTCGGCTGATGCACAATAGTATAGATGGAGCAAGTTAGTGACCCATGGAGGACACTATTCACTCGTCTCCTAAGTAAAAAAGGGGCATTGTGCAAACTGAGCAAGCAGTGACAAAGGAGAGCACGTACGTGGGTTCAGCTGTGGAAAATTGTAGATGTTGGGATAATTATGGCTCAGAGCAGTTTTTAAAAGTACTATGTTTGTTTTTTTTCTAGTCTGTCTATAGATCCAAATTGTTGTTCAATGTTTGTCTTGACACGTAGAGCAATTATAGAGCCTGAAGAAAATGAGTGCAAATGTGTTACTCTCCTTCTCTCTCCTTCACTCACTCATACACACTCACACACACACACACACACACACAGCAAAGCATGAGTAAAAGCTATATTATCCACATCTGGAAAAGAGTTGAAAATGCCTTCAAACATGGTACTGAATGAGTCGTAATGAACTCAAAGGCAGAGAAAACTACAGATTTGAGAACACACGAAAGTAAAAAAAAATTTAAATAAAATTACCGAGGCAAAATGGAGAACTGAAAAGGAAAGAATGGTAATTAACTCATTATTACCCCTTGCAGGAGTCATTACAAGGACTTCAATCTGACTAAAGTAAAGCCAAGCTGCACCCACTCAGGCTAATGTCTTTCTCAGATGTTTTCCCTGCAATGACAACCATGTTTTCTAACAGAAACTGATTCCAACTTACCTTCAGCTGGAAAGGATGGATTTCATTGAGTGAATGTCTTCTCAGCTTTTTCGTCAGTGTCTTTAGCATTTTATGTAAAGTAGCTTATGGTTATCACCAATAATAAGCTACTTTGATGTCTTTTAAATGACGATTACAAGTTCATTAGCTAACCTGAGCGACCTACAGAAGGCATTTTTACTTGAAAACCTACTAGTTACGACAAAATTTTAAAAAATCAATCTGAACTTCAGGTTAGCCGATGTCGATCAAGATGTTAAACCGAATTTAGTTAAACTGCGTAGATGCGTCTTGTGTTCATGAGCTGTACGCAGCAAACTACTTCTTTACCACTTCATCTGAGTTCGTATGCTCCAGGTAGGTTAACATGTTCTCCTCCGGAAGCCTTCTTTTACTCTAACACAGTTTTAACTCAAAGATGTTCCTTTAAAAATAATAAAATAACACCAAACTCGCTCGCATTCAGACACGCACACACACTCACTCTCACACTCACACACATACACACAGCCTGACTGATCATCGGACACACAAACACAGAAATCCTGCTCCGGCTCTAGCCGTAGTGCACACCGATTGGCTAAGTGTTTTTCTACGGGCTCGTAGTGTGTTGTGATTGGCCCATATTGAGCCAATGGGCGGAGCTAAGAGTTAAAGCCACACTGCGGAGAGATCCCTGTTGACATTTTTAGTTTATGATCGTAGAAATGACATAAATTAATAAATACATTTAAAAATGGTAGTTAAATAAAAAACGATCTATAATTAATATAAGTCGATAATAAATAAAGAAAAAATATTTTTCTCCTCAAAGACTTTCACAGTGTGTTCCAGCCCACATTTATTTTTCTTAGGTAACCTAATCTTAACTTTGAAGAGCCTCTTTTTATTTTTGAAGTCTTAATAGCAGGAGCACAGTTGCGCTCCTTTGCCATGCGACAAACTGTTATTTACCGTACTTCACTAGAAAGTTTCAGATAAACAGAAACATTTTTCCCAATAAAAATTAAGATGTTCCAATATTTTTTTTATTATAACAAAATAGGTCAGCAACCTACATTTTCAAATTTCATATGAGAGAACTCAGTAGCAGGTGCAATTTTATTATTGCTTCAAACCAATGAGCTAGAACAACCAGAACACCATGAATCCTATTCACATCTACATTTCAGTATGTAGTTGTATATGAACCTAATAAGATTAGGTTATCATATAAGTAAACGAATGCATTTATTTGCTTACATTTAAACAAATACATAGATACATTTAAAACATGGCTTGATTTTACAACTCATTCGTATGTGCCTCTATCTGCTTCACCCACTCCCATACCCCCGTTTTTTTCTGATCACGTTTATTCGTTTCAGGAAGGATTCATTTCCTCAGGCAGTCTTTTATGTTAATCTTATTGATGCCTTAAATTCAGTTGTCATAGAAAATACTTTTCTATGATAGACTGATATGGGAAATGTTAATAGATTTCCCGTCAACATTCCAGGTTAACAGAATGCCATAATACTCCCCCTAACTAGAAACAAAATTTCAGTTTTCTCAGACATTGTTCATAAAACAAATTACGTCAATAACCTGGGGTTGGGAGAACACGCAAACTCCCAGTATGTTCTCCCATACATACTGGGAGAACATTGAAGTTTGCAAACACACAAACTCCAAACTCCCAGTATGGAGTTTGCATGTTTTCCCCATGCATGTGCTTGTACCCTGTTCTCTCCGGGTACTCTGGCTTCCTCCCATAGTCCAAAAGAATGACTATTAGTTCAACTAAATACTTAATTAATTTGCCATAAGGCAGTGTTTCCCAACCCTAGTCCTCAAAACACAATACCCTGCATGTTCTAGAGCTTTCCCTGCTTTATTCACATGATAGCAGTTCAGCAAACACCTGTGACCGTCAATCGAAATCACTTGCGCTGAAGCAAGGAAACACCTAAAATCAGGGTTGGGAATCACTGCCCTAAGTTCTGATTGTTGGAATGCATCATTGAATGTCCTTTGCGTCTCTATGTGTCCCTGTGACGGACTAGTGGCATGTATAGGTTGTTCCCCACCTCTCATCAGTCAATGATAGGCACCGGCCCCCACTTCTCCACCACACCTGCAATCCTACAGGTTTTGTTTGTAGGATTGTTTTTTATTAGATCTTTAAACAAGACAAATAAATATTCAATTTTATCCTGGAGAAATACCGACACTGATTACTCTGGAAGTAATTGTGAGCTAGAGTAAAAATCAGCTCACTGCTGATACAGAGTGTGACAACATCCTTTAAACATACATCAGAACTTGCAAATACACAGACCTTTCTTGCCAAAGAGACAGGGATGTGAAGAGGAGGAAATTGCCGAGTGTGATTGGTGTAAGTGAGGTATTCAGTTTCAGTGATGTCATCCTAGAAAGCATATTCTTCACTTTAGATGTCGATGCTTGTGAGCACATGTGGCAAACTTGGTCTTCACAACAGCATTTTGTAAAAAGAAACTCTGTTTTTTTGCAATGCACTGCAAATATTGATTTGTATTGCTAAATATTTGTTGGTTTTTGAAGGTTATTCACCTTTCTGCCATAGTTAGGGAGATTGCTGCATTATGCTTTACGGAAGCTTCCTTGTCATTCTGTCAGAGAATCTATTAACATGTTTTACCGGTTTGCCTTCACAACAGCTTCGTCATGTGTGTTTGTGTGTGAACAAGAGAGGCTTTCTCCCTTAACTCCTCCGGTCAATGACCTGGTAAACTTTCCAAGCAACCTGTGGCTTGGTTCCAGGTCAAGCTCAATGCAAATCCAATTTGCTTCTGAATATAGCCAGCAGGTCAGCTACACTCAGGACCAGCGTAAGCATTGCTTTTCCTAGCGAGCAGAAACTATCTGACGTAATGCTGAGAGAGGAAATACGCACACAGCATGCAAATGCATGCTGAATAAAGTCATTAGTACAGTAAAGCAAGCTGGAATATTTCTAAAATATAATCACAACATACCACATGAGGGCAGCATTTCCCTTCTGGCTGATACCAAGTTTTGAGAAATATGTAAAAAAAATGTCTAAGATTCAGTGATGAAGATTCAGGATTTTCTCAAGTCTACAATCTATACACACAGGTTCAAATGTGTACATACGTGTTAGATCAGGTCTCCTTTGCATCTCGAGTCACGTCTTTATATTTTTGCCCTTCTAGTTGAACTGCACAACATTTATTTTTTTTTTTTCAATTTAATAACTACCATAATTCTCATAAATGTCCACTTTGGTTTGAAATCAGGTGAGAGTTTGGAAAAGTTTATGTGCTTTTTTGAGACGTTCAGTCTAGCAGCACTCAACAATTTACAGCAGGGAACTTGAAGTAAGCTCAAACCCTGTGTTGAGCATTAAGAGCTAAATCAGTTAAAAGGGACAAAGTTCACATTAACCCGGTAAAGAAGAACAGAGTAAGTGTGAGTTATTCAAGTGTTAGAGGTGTAAGTGTGAGTTATTCAAGTGTTAGAGGTGTTAAGAAAAGTCATTCTCGGAAAGGATGAATCTTCAAGACACGCTCTGCTCTGCTCTTGTAAGGTCAAACACACAGGGTGTGTTTGACCTTATTAACTTCCAGAAGAATTAGTCCTCCTGCACAATTAAACATGGAGGATGTCTCGTAGGACGAAGTTGAGGTGCTTTGTTTCCACCCATTCAGTTCCAATCCTGAATTTTTCCTTCATTAGGGTCCATTCTTGATTTGAGACATATTTTGGCTTTTTTTTCTTTTTCTTCCTGCTGTAGATCTCCTTATATGTACCCTTCTGTTGCTGTCACTAATCTCACAATAGGATTCATCAGTAACAAGGCCCTGTAAGACAGCTGTTAAGACAGAAATGCTGTTAGGACTTGATCTATCTTAAGCGTAAGGAATGGGTTTACTTCGGCTCATCTAATGCTACTATCGCAAAGTTACAAAGCAGATTTGGATGACTACTTCAGAGGAAGTCACATTTGCAACAGTTACAGATTCAAAAGCAGTGGAAATTTTTATCTAACAGTGAAGCAATGAAAGGATTTAATTCTGAGCTTTTAAACAAAGAAGTTAACAAAATGGTGTCATTTGACTTGTTTTATTAAGTTAGGGAGGAAACCCATTGATTTACAAGAAAGTCAAGTTTATTTCTAAGATCAAATAACTGAAACATTTTAAATCTGTTGCTCATCAGGTCTGGTAAAGTTAGGCATGATTGGAGTAACTAAAATAAAGCCAATGCAAATCTCTAAAATGGCTAGAAGTAAAAAAAAACTTTCTACAAACTTTGTGTACGTATTTTATTGCTTACGAGGTATTGTGGCAGTAAACGCAATCAGAATGAGTAGGGCCCTCTTTCTCCCTCTGGTGGCCTTTGGCTGTTACTACATATTTCATTCGGACTTTCCTGCTTTATCGTAATTGTGTGAGGTTATTTGTTTATTTCAGTGAGACACAAAACAATCTTATGACTCTAAGATATTTAGTTGTGCAAAAATAATTTCCTATTAATTGTCACTTTATCTCTCTGTGTTTGACTACGTCTGCTTGGACAGGACCATAAAAAAAAAAAAAAAACAATCATTGGGAATGATTTGTTTTTTGTTTTTTTGTTTGTTTGTTTTTTCTGTAAAGTGCCATAAGAAGAATTTTATTGTGTATTTGCACTAAATAAATTCAACAAGATAATTTAAAAACCATTAAAATATTCAGAAGGGAGTTTTTCTTTTTTTTTTTTTTTGCTTCAAATAATTAGATCTTAATATTTTCAGGCAGACGAAAGGTTAAAAGCTCCTCATATTGACAACAAAACCCACCAAAAGGTGATCAAACAAGATCAGTTTTCAGCTCCTTTGACCTTGCAGGTCCACTAATTTTCCACATTATCACATCCAGCACACCGTATCAAATGTATCTGCTTTAACAATTGCATAATCAGAAAGAATGTGGGTGAAAAAGTGATGTGAGCACTGTGATGTCAACATTTTTCCTTCCATCATTGCTGAAATAGCTCATGACGAATCATCTGACTGACCTCTGCGCGTCACCATGTCTCTTTTTAGCACTGTTCACAATATACCTCGGCCCACTTGGCCTTAGAAGTCCTTGTGTTTCTCTTTTCCTGCTGCCCACTTCGCCCACGCTCTCCCTTGGATGGCGGCACACAGCCACAGCCTCTCCTCTCCTCTTGCCTCCATTCTTCGCTCACCCACTGACCCACTGGCGGAAAGCGTGGGGGCCATCTGTGGTGGAGAGGCTACTTTTAGTCTTCCAGGCCGCTATTTTCTCTTCAGTCTTTTTTTAAAATCACAAAGTACCGGCCTGCTTACGCAATACGTGTCTCAGTCTCTGGCTCTTTTATGTTGCTTCACAGATTCTGTTTACACTATAGTGCACTTGAGCAACGGCAGCACATTATCACATGAAGAATGAAGAAAAATGTACTAAAGTTTTGTTTCCAGTCATTTTATTAAAAAAAAAAATACCCTAAGATGTCATTTTGTTGTGATTTGGCACTAAAAAATTTAACTGTGCTAAATATTTTCCTGAAATATTTAAGTCTTACATTGAACAAGTAATAAACTAAAACTAAAAGCTTTCTGAAGCATACAAATAGCATTTATTGACTTTTGATAACTGGTTGAAGAATGGATTTTCATAATTTATGGAAGAACTACATGTAAGTGTTCATATTTATATTTATTCAAAAACAAATGGTGCACATTGCTTTTTTATAACCCTGCTTTTAAGACGTTTGACCTCTAAAAAATGTCATAAGTCTTGTTGGAGGAAATAAAACCTACACATGCTTTTCTTTTTTTACACTTCTCTTCTTGTTGCAGTGAAGAGGGATCCAAGTGTGACTAAAATGTGCTATCATATGAAGGGTGAAGTTATCATTTTAAGCACTATGTCATTCAGAATTGTGATGAAGGCTGAGGAAAACAGAGACTACGGATCTAAGTTTTAGGTTAAACAGCTGATGCTGACACTGCCACCAAAAATAGCTGCGTTGACCACTGGTCAGTCTTGTTCCTTAAACCATAATTATCTTTATCAAATGACACCACATGACAAACAATGAGACACTCCTCCCTTCTCACAGAGAAAATGGATAAAATTAAGCAAACTTTTTGTGTGCCATGCCACTCCTTAAAGGCATAACTTCATGGATTAAAATTGCAATGCACATGTGCAATTATTTCTATTAGCCACAATATGTTGATCTTTGAAAACATTTTTTTCTTTTAAAGTGAGTATTAGTCCAGGTATGTTTTATCCTGCTGAAAAAAAAATTCTGGGAGTTGGCAATTTTGCAAGCAACTCCACTGATGCAAGATGCCCAAACATTTGCTCCAGGCTCTTTTGTTTGATAATAGTAGAAAATAGTAGAAAATGACAGCTTTGGAAGTTATATCTATCAGATTTAAGCCATAGAGCATAAATCTAAAAAACTTATTTTTGAACAGGAAATAAAATCCACTTCAAATGCTAAAATCACTTTCACTTCTAATCAATGGTTACAATTTACATCATGGTGTGAAGCACTTTCTAATCAGTGTTCCTAAGTTTGTTTGTTTTTTTATACTCCTTTTAGTAATTTACAGGCTATCAGATTGTGAAAGTCATTCTGAGCATTGCTGAACAAAAGAGGGCAGCAGAGAGTTTCTGTGCAACCAGTCAAGTTCTCATAGACGTCCTCACCAGACCGCTGCAGTACAGGAAACAGAGACGATTTAATGAGAGCGGCAGGAAGGGCAGCATGCTGCTATGGCCCTCATCACTGGCCTTGCATGGAAGCACTGCGCTTAGATGACGGATGGAGCCAGGGCCAGCCAAGACGAACAAAGGAGGGGGGCTTAGGGGTGCTACTTCCTCCCGTTCCCTCTCTCCTGGCAGAGGCATAATTGCTGAGGTTGCCTGGAAACAGAAGGTGTCGCTTGTTACATCAGAGCTGCTTTTAGCCAAATTGTAAAATAGCCATCAATGGGCCATGAGGGGGTTTGGTTACTAAAGATAAGCAGCAGAAGGCAGGAGGACTGGGGGGGGGATCAGAAAATAGATAGAGGTCAACGCGAGGACCATTTATTCTTAACTGGGAAGAGCTAGATTAGTGAAAAACACAAAACTACAGGTAGGAGCAGTCTTAAAATAAAAGGAGTTTGTAGCACTCTATGGATTTGCCCATTTACATTTTTCCACAGTTTGTCTTTCACTGAAATCCCATTTCAGATTTTTCAACAAATTTTAGTTTCAAACAAAGTTAACTTGAATAAATAAATTAAATATATACAATTTTCAAGTAAATAGTGTATTTATTAAAGACAAAATTTTCTAAACCAACATTGACATGTGTGAAAAAAGTAATTGTCTCCTAAATCTAACAGCCAGCCGTGCAACATTTGAAAGGGCTGCCATCAAGCCCACTTTCTTTGCAGAAGGGTTTTAGAAAATCCAAACTGGGGAGTTTTTAACACAAACAGTCTGCTTGATGTTGCGCCACATAATCTCAATGGAATTTAAACCCAGAGTTTAACTAGGCCACTTGGAAATCCCGCCCTTTCTTTTGTTTTGGTCAGTCTGAGAGGGATTTGCTGGGTGTCTCGGATCATTGTCCAGACGCAATTAAATTGGATCAGCATAACTGAATGTTTTCATTGCATTGAGGAAAAAAGGTTTTATGAGTTAATTCGCTTAATGCACCACAACAAATCCAGTCATAAAACCAAGAAAATTACATGAGAATCAACAGGTATGGCATATTTTGTAATGTTGTAGAACCCAAGTGCAGGCAGTCACTGCCATTTAAAGATAGTTAGATAATCCAAATGAAATATCACATTTTCTGAATAATACTGGAGACAACTCAGTGAGAAATCAGCAGAAGATAAAATGGGCAAAGCACACCAGTACACCTACTGGGGACTGCTGGAGTTGAAACGGGTGAGTGGTTACAGCAACTGAAAGAGGATGACTGTTGGGAATGAATAAAACCAGGTAAATACAGGGGAAAACTGGGATCAGAAATAGCATTGACTGAACAAAGCATTAACAAACATCAAGCTGATAAGAATACAAAACACAAGAATAGACAAAACAAAACAAAAACAAAAACAAAAAAAACCTTCAGACAAATTGCTCAAGAAGAATGGCCAAGGTTATTATAGCAGGGATGCAAAGTATACACACCCACTTTGTCCAACTTAAATGTGACATATCCTGTGTAATTCAACTGAAAACAAACATTAGAACGTTTAAAAGTAAAAAGTTATTACAGTCGGGTTACATGCGTACAATTCATCAGACTAATTCTTTGGTGAATCATATTTTAGTTGCACATTCAGTCTTTTTGTGTTCACCCGTCTCTCAAGTATAGTTAATCTGACTGCTGCCTAAGGTTTTCGTAACACTTGATTATTTGGATCATTTAACTAAAGCCATACTTTGCAGAGAGGTTATAAAAGATTAAAACAATCTCATTGTGCAAAAATGTTATTCAAGGCAAGGACACACACACACACACAAAAAACAACTAAAGAAAGCCATCCATAATTAGAGACAATTTAGGACACCAGAGACATTACCATAACTGATTTTTTTCCATAGCTGATAAAAAAAGACAAGACAGAAACTGGTCCAAGAGACTGATGAGAGGAATTGCAGGAATATCTGGTAAATGCTTGTTGAGATCTACAAAGCAAACATCCTGGTTCAGTTAAAATCTGTTAAAACCTTGTGTGCGTTTGTAATGGTTACTGTCATTAACTACATCGCTTAACATAGAATCCCGAAACGGAAACTAAAAACTTGCGAAAGAAGTGAGTTTTATGCATAAATTGAAAATAGCCTGTGAAGGGTAGGATGGTCATAAAGTATGGGCCACCAACAAAAATGAGTCTGGATTAGGGAATTTCCTTTAGCCTAAAACAATAAATATATCTACATTTTTATACTACAAAGGAAAACTTAATGACATCAGAATCATA
Organism: Poecilia formosa; assembly: GCF_000485575.1. Classification (NCBI taxonomy): domain Eukaryota; kingdom Metazoa; phylum Chordata; class Actinopteri; order Cyprinodontiformes; family Poeciliidae; genus Poecilia; species Poecilia formosa. Next base: position 2,200,920 of record NW_006799947.1, on the reverse strand, counting down.
GAATTCTTTAACATTTTCACATGTTGAGATATTTTTTAATGTAACCGTAAACTTTACAACCAAACTGTAGATCTTTGCAGAATAAAAAAATATATATATATAAATATTTCTGTGAAAACTGTCATATAATTTGATCTACAAATGATTATGTGTGTGTTGCTTGTGCTGTAATTAACTTTTGAACTGAAATAAACACAGTTGAAAGTTAAACTAACACAAAGCTACAAAGAACTGTTCTTTTGGCAGCAGGATAAGCCATGGTTGTATCACTTCTTTCCATTAACCACTTATTACTTTCTTTATATTAATTTAAGCAAGCCAGTTTATTTAAATTTCGGGTTCGTGGTTGGGGGTTTCTTAAAGAGTGACTTGTTCATTTCACAAATCAAGGTATGGAAAATTAATGAACGATTGGTTTATTTGGTATCAGTGATTAGTCACAATAAAAGTATTAAGTTGATTCTATACTTATGAAAAGGTAAAAGAAAAAAAAGAAGCTTAAGAGAAGCTCTAATGTTCTTGGCTTTATGGTTCTGATGTCTTACGGATTTGCTATATTAATACTGTGTGTTAGCTACGTTTTAGATGTTCAGGCACTATCATATTGATTCTGGCTTGTTTTTTAAGATCAGTCTTCTCTTCTTGCTTCATGTCCTAATCTCCTCATTAACAGGCTCCTTCCTCACCCATCCATGTCTCCCTCATGCCGTCCTTCTTCCCCTTTAAAAACATCCTTCAGTCTGAGCTATCATTTACTCTCTCTCCTCTCCTGCCTCCCCATTCAGTGCCATTATTTGCCTCTGTCTCCACCACCATGTCTTTCTCTTAGACTTTCACTCACTTTTGTTCAAAAGCCTTTCCTCCCCTTCCTCTCTACCTCCCTCCGCCCTCACTCTCCTCTCTGCCATAAACCTCCATCTCTGGCTGCATCGCCACTGCGTACGAAGCGGATGGCGGCAGCCCACTCAGTCCTCTCGGGGAGCAGAAGGTTTGTCCACTCCCACTCTTGCTTTGCGTCATGGAACACGGAGAAATAGAGACCGAGGAGCGAGAACAGATGGGAGGAGGACACACTGGATGCCTGTTTTATAACATTACTCCTGAAAACACGGTGGTCATCACTCTGTAAGGCAGCAGCCGATTATGGACTCGTCAGGCGGATCTATGGGCTAAATATAGAAAACCTTTTGACCTTCTTTGGGTTCTACAAATCACTTCAAAGCCATGTGCACAGTTTAAGTACTTACGTTTATTTGACAGTAGTAGTAATCAACATGTAATGTAAAAGTGATACAAAATCATCCCAAGGTCATTAAACAAATCCATGAAGGATATGAAATATGTTTGTAAGGCAGAATTGAGAAATATGACCAGCCAATTGAAGGTTTCATTTACCCCCTGACCCACTGCTGTCCAAAGTACAATCCAGGCTCTGAGGCACATTGACATCTTAAGGTGTGCCATGTTATTTAGCACTAAGATGTCAGCAACAGTTAGTTAAAATCCTGCAAACTGGGAATTATGGCACTTCATCCATCGGCTTTTTTTCCCTAGAATCTGGGAAAATTAGAGGTCAAATAAATACCTCAAACTCGTTGTTTTACTCCTCCCACCTTTAGAGCAGCTTTCTCAAATTGATTTACTGGTTTCCCAAATTTTTACATTGTTTTGCAAACTTCAAAACTGTTGTTTTACCATTTTTTTCCATTATTAATATTTTACATCTGCATACGTTTTGTCCTTCAGATACCCTTTCGCTGTAATATTTGCTCCACCATGGCTTGCTGCCATGGTTACCGGACTCTTCATTTCTGATTGGCTGATCAGTACCTCCTCAGAACTCCTCACCCCAAAAGTCTGGACTATCTTCAAATACACAGAGAAAAATCAAGCTCAGAGAAAACCTAGTCCAATCGAAAAGTCAGACTGGACTCAGTAAAGAGGTTCAGTCTATTTCATGAGGATGACCAATAGGTAATAACATTTATGGCAGTGTGACATAGAAATAGTCATTTACTCAATCATTCAAGATTTGATTTTTGACGATGATCTTTATTACATATTTTACTCCCTTATCTCCGTCCACTTTCTGTCTGGTCACTGTGCATAAAGGCCATTACTGCCACAAAAGTTTATTTAAGAGACTTTGGTAAAGTTCAGATTGGAACATTAAAATTATTTTAATGGTCCAATCAGAGTCAGGCTGTTTGTAATGTTTACGTTTTAATCGTAGAAAAATATGTTTCTATTAAAGAGATGCAGATCAGGTCTGTCACTTCCTGTTCATATAGTTTGTAAGCAGTGAGGGGATAATTTATTAGTGTTACATGTTTTCTCTTCTTTTGTCTTTACTGAAGTTTTCATGTCGATTCTTTCAAAAAATACTAATAATCTTCCTCCCACCCCAGAATAAAATCTCCTCTTCTTCATTTTAAGCGTAGAGGCTGAAGTCCTCACAAGGCAGAACTCAAACTTTTAGTCAAAATATATTTTTTGGCCATTTGTGAGACTTAAACTTAAAAAAACAAATGAAACTCATCATGTTGTGAACACCATTTCAAAGCTGCTCACATCAGCTGAAATCTGACAAACACTAGGTCTACTATTAAGCATTGTGTTTTTGTTACAGTAAACTCTTTAAATTATCGTCTTAGACAGACAGTACGCCTATCTCTACAGACCTGCTGGTGTTGTGGAAATCCAATATGAGAACTTCATTATCCAGAGATTGGTGTAACCATAGCAATCAGATGCACATCGGTGTGTGACATCATAAATGACTCAATTGCTCCCATTTACGCAAGTGGGGAGACAATTCAGGCCCTTCTGCTGTTTGTTTTTGCCTTCACCAGCTCTTGTTGATGACTTTAAACAGGCGTTGGATAGGATGCCAGCTAAAAAATGATGGCAACAAATAAATCAGCTGTGCTGGTTTCTAAATGCCACACAGGATACTATTAATACAGCATGTTCAAATGCAAATGTTGCTCACAGGATTTACACAAAAACAAAGAAGAAATGAGACTTCCAGCATAGTGTACACATGAGATTAGATCTTCTCACAGCGAGGCAGAACATGAACAGTCAAATCTGGGTCATCCTTAAAGCAAAAACATCCACTCTGAGAGAGATTTTTCTTGTGCTTTTCCCAATGAGAGTGGACAGCTGAATAAAGATGTTCAGACGCAGATGAGTTTCTTCAAAAGCCCCAGTGACAGCCAAGGCAAGGGCATGGTGTGATGTGATCATGCAGCATTTTCTGGAACAACCTCACTGGTAATGAATTGAAGACAGAAAGTGAGGACAAGCTGACAGAATCACCAGAGAGAATGTGTTTTGGTTCAGCACTCCAATGCAAGTAAAGATGTGGGTGTAAAAGTGTCCTCAAAGTCCAAAAACCAAAACCAAAAAAAAAAACAACCAACATTATGAGAGCTGCTGTTTTAATTAGGATTTTCAACATTAAATGTGTAATTATTCAGAGCTTCTGCTTTTCCCTCTGATAATATAAATACCAAGTGACGTTTCATAAAAGAAGCTGGATACAGAAAGCTCCACTGGGTTGTGTAAATTTTAAAATAACTAATTTGTGCAGAAAATCCTGGGGGAT
>NW_006799947.1:2156383-2197300 GCF_000485575.1 Poecilia formosa | reverse complement strand
ACTTCTCATGGCGGCTGACTCCAGACGTCATCAGGACAACTTAAGATTGTTTTTCCCTTTTACACACGCACACACGCACACACACAAAAAAAAACAGTCAGAAGCAGCCAAATCTGTTTTACCAACTGACCCCTCCTCTTCATACACACCACTGCCGACCTCCCTGACCCCTGCGACTACTCTCATGCTTGAGTTGCTTGAAACGTAGGGCCCCATCAGCTCCAGTGTCTCTTCTGGTCCGCAGCCAGGAAATCGAGCGTTTGCAGATAAAAGGCGGGGAAACAGATGAGTGGCGCAAACAAAAAAAAAAACTGTTTCCAAGCAGCTCAAAGACTTGCTGTGTGCAGCTACAAGGAAAGAAAAAAATAAAAAGGAAAAATCTACAAGCTGGAAAGGACCCAGTGCCTGCAGACGTCACCGACATGGACAACACAACCAGTGAGAGAGAATGAAGGATAATGAGTAATACTTGTGTGTTTCAGTGGAGCTAAACAGATCGCAGCCGGCCCAGGCTATAAATGGAAAATGACTCCATCCCTGGAAAAACACCACAAGGGAGCCGCACGCACTCCACCTCCTCTTCCTCCTCCTCTACCTCTCACCGCCACTCACTCAAAGATCATCCTCGCTTTCCATCTCCACACACAAAGCTGGGGCGCGCGAAGCACACGAGCTGCAGCCACAGTTGGTGTGTATACATAAACAAGAGTGTGATAAGGCTCCACTGACACTATCCCACACAACGTGATAATAACGTCACTTCTCTCAGCACACTGCGCGTCCTTCTGGAGTGGGCTGCTCCGCGCCAAGAAGCCGAGGCTCGTTCCAGTCGAGCTTCCCCTCAAACAGCAACAACACACACACACACACACAAAAAAAACAAAACACTTTTTTTTTTTTTTTTTTTTACACAGTTTAGTGAAGATGTTCTTCAGATCCATCAGGACACTTTCGCAAAGCTTTCAGCGCCCTCTTAAAGCAACTAAGCTGGGGGCAACAAAGGTCGCTGGGTGTGATAAACCTGACGAAGGAAGCTTGAAAGCATCGCTGCGGTGCGGAGCTGATGGCGCCATCAGATTTTCTGCAGCTAGGAGGGCATGGGAACGAACGGCAAGGCCAGATGCCGTCCCAGTGTGGAGTTGGATGGCGATCAAGGAGCCGGCCACAGGACCGGCTCGGCTGTTCACAGGGCAACGGAGCAACCTTAGCCGTAACGAGAACCACCGTCCTCTGCGTCCCGCTCGACAAAGAGTCATTCCTGGTCAACCTGCGCCTGCGTTTACATTCACCTGAAACCAATTAATTTGCTTTCAAAAATTAAACAAGGAGAGCAGAGTGTATGTTTTCTTGTAGAGAAAAAAAAAGAAAAAGAGCTGCATTATCAGTGTAAAGCGGAGGAAGAAATAACTTGAAAAGCTGGTTGTGTTGTGTATAAAAGCACATTAACCTGCTGCTAAATGAATCACAAATTAAACATTGTAACACTTAATTATAGTTCTGTTAATAATATTTTGGCCTGCTTTTAGCTTCCACACAATGACTTTAAGTTTTTTGGTGGGCAGAAAAAATACCAAATCCCAATGTTTGTCATTTTTTGGTGAGAGCTAGAAAAATGCAGGTGCATCCTTTCAGCAGTCTCTGGCAGTGAGCAGCAACAGGTGGGGGAGAGGCAGCACCGCACTAGTCTCTGATCAAGCTGCTATGAAAAGCGGAGCTGGGATTTAGAGAATTTTGAAAATCCCACAGATAATCGTTTACACAGAGCTGCAGCCCCTCTTGAGAGCAACATTAAACTTTGGTAAAATGTCAACGCAACCTCGTAAATATACAGTTTTGACAAGCGATCACTTTTTATCACTACCAACTCAAAACGACAGTAGAACTATGTGTAAATAACTACTTTGCTTTTCCAGGAAAGTGTGCTACGTGTAGTGAACCTCCTGCCAAACACCCCGCATAGATCCCATGTCTGTTTCTACAATTTTATTTAGAAAGAAGATATGTTTCTTAAAATTGAAATTCCAAGTGATTTTAACAAGTAATTTAGCTGGAAATGCCTAATTTATGAAAACGTCGTCGCAAGAAACTCACCCGAATCTTCATTGTCCGCGTTTTCCCTCCACAGTTCTTCTTAAGCAGCATTTTCTGTGGAGAACAGACATGTTCAGCAGCACGAACAGCTTTCTGAAAAATGTTATTTATACATACATACATAGGTAGAGTGAACTTGACATAGAGTGAACCACAGAACACTACTGAATACAGAAGATTTCAGAACATTTCAGTCGTGAAATGTGATATCTTAGCATGACAAAAGGGTGAATCAGGATGTAAATCCAGCTGTCTGACTAAAACTAAACACTCGGAGCTTATGCAATATCCTGTCTCCCTCTTCCCTCCATGTCCGCGCAGCTTCGCCATTCTCAGAAAAAAAAGAAAAGAAAAAGAAAGACACACAGTGGGGGCGGAGGGACCACGCAATCATCAAATTGTCTGAAGTTTGGGGAGGCAGCTTCCAAGGACCTCGGGAAAGAATGGAAACACAAGACTCCTGCTGTTGTGATGTGGGACAGAGAACTGCCGTCCACTTGCCCCCGTCCTCACCTCATGCCAACCCTGATCTATTCTGTGTCAGTGGCACAACTGGGAGAGCAGACCACCTAAACGTGAACGTGAAAACAGAAATTAGGCTCCCTGCCGAGGCTTGGTTTCAAAATACACTCTTGTACGTTTCTATGTGGATTTCACCCAGATGTGATGTGCGGCTGTGAAATAAGAAGTTGCTGGTTTGTCACAACAATCTGCCAGATTAAGAGTCACAATTTACTTTAGTTCAGATCAGCACCTGGTTTCATCTGGGATCCCATATTGTCCATTCATATAAACCTAAACTTTGTCCACTTATCAGGACACGGTTTTTATTTTTTTTTATTTATTTAGTTGTTTCTTTTTAAACCATCAACCACATCACCTTTTACATCATCACATCATCGTCTTCTATGCCAAAACAGTAGAATTATCCTACCCTGCAAAATGATTCACATTCTGTCACGTTACACCCGCAGACATTTCACCATTGTGAAACATGGTGGTGGCGGCATCATGCTGAGGCAACGCTCTCACAAGGACTAAAGCTGGTTAGAGTAGATGGGCTGATGAATGGAGAAATACTAGAAGAAACAAAATGTAGTTGTGCAAAAACACGACTAATGTGAGATGACTATTTAAGAAATGTCATTTAGGGGTATCTGAGTAATGAGGCTAAATACAAATGCAAGACACATTTTTCAGATTTTCACTGGTAAAACATTTATGCTGCTTCGTGTTGGTCATCATCTGTCAAATAAAATCCCAACAAAAACATTGAAGTTCATGGCTGCAATGTAGCAAGAAACAACCCTTCCGAAACCAGAGAGTTTAGATCATAGATTGATCTTCGTGCAGGAGTTATACGGGATCAAATTTCAGCCAACCTTAAATTAAAATCCAAGTGGTGTAGTCTTCAGTGTGACTGTGACTATGGCCCAGCTGCTGCTGAGAAAGTATGAACGCCCCCTCTTCCAAACTAAATCGCACATGTTCAAATGTTTGTTTACAAGAAAGAGGCAAGAACGGTCAGTTTGGTCCAGAAATCTGCTCGCCTCTTCCAGCGGGTTCTCCAGTTGTGGGTCAAATTTCAAGCCTTGCTTTGTCTCCTAAAACACGTTTTTTTACATTAAACGTGAGCATCAAGTGTACACTCTATATGACCTGCATCTGGCACGCAAACTGTTGCTCTTCCATGGATTATTACACTAACAAATGGTTCAACCTCATCTGTGACGTGGATTATCGAGGGATTAGTGGGGGACTTAAAGAAAGCAACTCGCTGACCTTTTAACCTTCCTTTTCAATGATATTATGGCACGCATAAATGCAGCATTTTGTTCTTGCTGTGGCCAAACTCTTTGGGGACATGTGTAAGAAAATTACCAAAAAAATAAATGTTTTTAAGCTTTGCATATTTTTCTATTTACCTAGAACAATTATCATATGAAACTTTTTGCTTTCTTGCACCAAATTCTTGAAATTTGCCAACCCTTAACCGTATTTTTTTAAACTCTGTTCTCCAGTTTCTCCTGCAGGACCGTTCATGTAAAGGGTTAATCGGGGGAAACTCCGGCTGAGTCTGCTTGCTACCTCTGCAGGCCCCCTTTTGTATACCCAGCAGCACCTCCCATTCCACTTGACTGAGCGTGCACACGCTCACAGACACACACGGATACTTGCAAAAGGAGCAGGAGGATGTGCACATGCTGGCTGGATGATGGATGCACACACACTGTTCGATCAGCACTGCCCACTGTCTCCCATCATCTTTTCTTTCCCTCAAAAAAAAAAAAAAAAACACAACGCATGGACATATGGAGCCCTGAAACCTGCATCTTCCTCCCCCGCGCCCCTCCCTGCACGCATACTGTCCTGTCCACTGTGTGGGCCAACAGGTCTATTGGATTTTAATGATTAGCGGACCAGCTTCTCCATGACTCATTAGCGGCTGTCGTTTTTCTCTTGTTTATTTAATCCTCTCCTTCTGCCTCCCACCCCTTCGTCGTTTCCCCTCGCTCACCAGCCTTTGTGAGAAATGAGGGCGGACATCTGCCGTCCGTCCCTCCCTCTCCTTCATCCCTCTCCAGCAGGACCACCGAGGTGGAGAGTGTCCAGCTAAGGAAATGGAAGGCTTTCTTTGCATTTTGTGCTGTCCTGCATGCTTCTTAGTGTTAATATTATTCCTTTAAAAGTTTCCCTTTGTGTCACAACACGTTTCTGTGGCATGCTTAAGAACAGATAGAGTATTTTAAACATCAAATGCCAGCATTGATCCCGGTTCTTCACGTAACTTCTATAGTTCCCACTGACAGAGTGGTTTTTATTTTTATTATTTCAAAGAAGAACAACCCGACACATTGGTTGAGTCATTGTTTTCTCTAACAGGCAAATCATCTTCCAATCAAATGAGGATTTTCCAGTTTAAATATGTTCGGACTACTGTTCTGCTGGCCATCCTTTTCTCTTCCTTCAAGTCTGTCATATTTTCTTTTCTTAGACATGTGTGACTTATTTGCTGCCAATATGTAGCAACCTCTGCACTGGTGGCACCACAGTTCTCTAGCGTTATTCTCAGGAGGAGATGACCTTGAACCTCCAGAAGTCTCCATCACTGCAGGCTGAAGCTTTCCACTTGAAGTCATTAAGGAGCCAGAAAACTGTTATTAGTTATCGGTGATACTCTTTGCAGCTGTTTCCTCCACGGGAGGCCATTTTAATGCAAAGAGATAATGGCTGCAACTCCAACTCTTGCTAAAACAGTGTGCTCCTTTGTTTTTTAGATCACCGTCAGTCTGCTACCTCGATTATTAGAGCAATTTCACAGAGATGAAGCTTTCTCAGCTTCACTTGGAATGACAATACATAAAATCGGACATAAAATGGAGCAAATAATATCTGAGAAATGTACCAATTCTGCCACTAACTGATGAAAAAGATCATTTTTAAGTTTTACTTTACATTAAAAGTTTATTTAGCTGAAATAAACAGAGTTTTAAAAATATGAAAGCAATAATAATTATTATTGTTCATTTTCTGTCAAACTGAACGCTTCGCCTCTGCAGTCCAATTTAAAAGTCTGAATTTGAATTAAAGCAGAACTAATAACACAACTTAATATCTCTCTTCTGAAATACATATAAACGGTGTGCAAAAGCACATTTCTCCCTGCAACATGTTGTATTGACTTCAAACTGAAGGTGCTGCTCCTACTCATTACTGACTTTCTAAGACAGGTTCTAAACACCTATAAAAGGAAATAAAAGCTACGCTGAACCACAACTAAAACCTGCAAAGTTCCAAAGTAGCTTCCCCACTTGGTGAGTAATTTGTGAAAAGAAACAAGCAATCTGTTTCTCTTCTGCACTTTGTAATTCTGCAGAGTTAGTAGACTTTGGAGGACAAATTGGGAAACTAACCTGTTGCATTTTTTCCAGGTCCAGACTGGGTCTCCCCGGTTCTCCGCTGTAGCTGTGCCGATACTTTCTATAAGGTGCTGATTGGTCGAAGTGGGTCAGGATGATGGGCCGTGCGAGTGGCTGAGCCACCTGGAGCTGAAACCTCATTGGGGGTGGTTTCAAGTTACGCGGCGGACTGGAGCTGAACAGGACGGGGCTGGGAGAGGCCGCCAGGCAAGCGGCACCGGGCTCAACCAGAGGTCTGACCGAGGCCGGGGGCGACCGGCAGCCACACAGGTCCCGCACTTCTTCATCGCTGGAGGGGCTACTGTGATGGTCGCCGTGGCGCTGGGGGAAGCTGGACACCCACTTCCTGTTGTCGCCGCAGCTGATCCGCTCCAGCTCTTCCTCTGATGAGTGACGGTCCAGATTGGCATCTAGTAGGAGGCGGAGGCGTCGTAACCGGGCCGGAGACACGGGACCCTGGTTGTGCTGCTGGCTGGTGGCCAAAGGGGTGAGGGCACAATTTCTCCGTCTTTCTGAAGATGTTAAAGCAGGAATGAGCAGGAAGAATCCCAGTCAAAAAAAAAAAAAATCCAAATGCAACTATCTACGTGCATTTAGTAAAATCAAACCTGAATTATGTGAATCATTATTTACAAGAAAAATGATTTAGATGGCTCATGTACCTCTGTCAATCTGTGCGAGCTCCTGGTTCTCGCCTTCTGAGTCATCACTCTCCCCTCCCTCTCCACTGCCATGATAGGAAATCTAAGAAAAAACAGCAAAAAAAACAAACAAACAAAAAAAAAAAAAAACATTCAGCTTGTCACATATTACAGTTAAGTAAGGCAGGCGACTACTACTGTATTACATTATTAAAAAATCAAGTTGCATTTCTTCTGCTGGAGGTCTATGTATAACTGAACCAATCAAAACAATTCACTCTACTCATAATCTCATAATGACTAGTAAATTTCCAGTAAATTTCTCTACATTTTGGTACTTTTACACACTGTAGCAACATGGTCACCAAAGGAGGCTGTGTCTAACAGCTTTAATTACAAAAAGCAACAAAATCGGCGGCGATTATCTCAGTTTTATATGTCGGCCTTTAGCTGTAACGTCATTCCCAGATCAAAAACCTATCAAGACAAACTTAATGCAGAATTAGTATCTGTTAAGATACTGTCCCAGACTAATACACAGAGCAACTGGAAAAAATTTAAAGTGTACAGAGTGCACCTTAATTTGCAGAAAATGTTTACATACATACAAGCTGCATTTTAGACACGTGAAACAATGACCGTTCTTTAACTGTTTTTAATGGGGGGTTTTTTGTGTTTGTTTTACAGCAATAAATCTACAACAGTTCATGTTGCAGTGAGAACAAAAGCTGATTTTATTGCACAATAAAAATAGACACATAAAGTTGAGTCATCCTGTTGACAAACTGCAGACTTTGTTTCCCACGACCTAAAGAGGCATGGCTTAAAAATATATATAAATAAAATCAGTTCCTCCTTTATAGCAGCAGAAACAATACAGATAGCCTGCAGTATGCAACGCTGAGAGTTAAGTAATGCGCCTCACACTCAGTAATTACCACTCAGAGGCTTCGCTGAGCAGCTGCCATCTGTGCATGTGTGTATGTGTGTGTGTGTGTGTATATGCTTACAGTGTGTAAAACACACACACTCTTCGCTCTGAAGCTTCTCAGAACGTGTGAAAAGGGGGAACAGGAGCCAAAGCTCCAAATCCCAACAAACCAAAGGCTGTATTCAAATGATATTAAAAGGAAATTCCACTGTTTGGTTTAGCAGCCTCTTCAGCAGAGCTCTGTTTCGACAGTCCTGCTGCATCACGAAGCCAAAACTTCCCCGTTTTCATGTCTGAAATCAGATTTAATATATTTTGTATGTAGTCACAAGAGAACATGGAAGACTTACTATGTAGTGAGTCATGGCAGAGTAAACCAAACAACAGATCACAGTTAATTAATCATCAGTTTGGATCAAAATATACTTAAATAATAATGTCCTAATTATATACATTAATATGCTGGAATGTCCAGATTTCTCAACTGGACGGTATTTCTACAACCGTCAGGCTTTCCTGAGCCACACGGTTCAAGGGGTTTCGATACAAAATAAATAAATAAAAAAAATTACTCAGTCTGAGCAACAACTTCATGCAGGGAATGTCTTTGCTAAGTGCTATTAACTATTGTCAGCCATCGTCAATGAAACTGCTCAAACTCTTCTTTTCTAAGAAACAAAAGCGCAGGAAAGTAGCAATAAAACTATAATCATCCCTCAAGTACTTATAGATGTCCTCAAGAGAGCCATGTGTATTCCCTGAAATGAGTTCATTTTTCTTCTACCATATTTAGCTTTTGGAGCTTCTGTCTGGAAACTTCTCCACAGAGCGATGACTGTCCCTCTGACAGCAAGTTAAGCTGACAGTAATGATTTGGCATTTCCTTCGCCCCGGGAGTCACCTCAAAGGCTCATGGATCAGAGGACCCTTGTGTAGGATACGGGCGTATGTCATAGTAATACTGCATCTCTGACTCTAAACTGGACCAACTCACATGTAGGCATAGTGAAAAACACACTGATGGACCAAAACACAACACTAAATCAACATAAACGGGAGTCTAAGTCGGTACACAGACGCACTGCAACTACACGAACAGCCAGTGAGCTTCGCTCCTGCATATTTAAAGTTGGTTTCTTGACAATGTGCCGTTTTGGACTCATTCCTTAGTGTCTGTTGTATATTTGCAGCATCTGACAGGAGGGATTGTTACTGTGGAAGAGGGAACCTGAAAACTTTGCATGTGCTTTTCTGTGACCCACATCTGATAATGTTTCTGCTCTGGCATGGTTTCACAGTTTGCTGCAACAAAAAAACAAGATCCTGCCTAACTGACAATCAGCTTATGGTTAGACAGGTCGTCTGATGGTAGATATGAAAAACAGGTGAGAAGGAAGTATCTTGTTCAAACTCCACTGTAGTGCTAAAGCATTTTAGCACACAAAATATTTATATATTCAAAATTAAAAGGTAAACTTTCAGTCGCTGAAGAGATGCCTAGTAACTCCATTAGGGTACTATGCATCTATTTTTACTAATTCACTACAAAAAGGAGCTCTTGTGTTATATAGGCTCATACATTCACATTTTATTTAACACTTTTTCCTTCCACTCAACTTTCTATTCACAAGCTTGAATACAGCCAGCTTCTTTAGCAATAATTCTTTGTAACTTACATTCTCTGTGGAGGGAGTCAAGTCAGCCGTCTTTGCTTTAAATTATTTATGTACATGTGTTACTGGATAATAAAGCAATAACATTGGAAAAAGTATATTTAGAAAAGTAACTTATTTTTTATTTTTTCATAGTCAAAAGCACAAAGTTCTACATGACTAAGCATGCGAAAGCTGTATTGTGACCCAAAGTTCTCAGTACTTTAGTTCGTAGCAGTCAGAGGGATGTTTTGTTCAAGTTTTGACTTCTTATGGTTTAAAGGAACCATAAGAACCATTTACTATTTATTTAATTATATCACTGAGCCACATGGCAACTCAAAAAGAATATAGATGGTATTTAATAATGATTTCAATAGCTAAGTACGCAAGACTTATTTTTTTTTTCTTAGAGAATCTAATTTTGAGAAAAAAAACAAAAAAAAAAACATGAAATGCTATTTTCCTAATATCTATATCACCAATTAAATGTTTAAGGCCCAGAGGAATAGAAACCGGGGTCAAGACATCCTTCTCAGATGAATACGACACTAATCTTTACAAAGTTAGCACTCACTTTTAGTTCAGCTTCCTTTTGGGTTCTGCAGATGCAACAAAACGCGGAGACAAAATGACACTGTCAAATATAATAACTGAGACGGCGTTTCTTGGCCCATAACAATTGCTTTCTTTGCCCATCCTTGTTTAAGCTTTAAACAGACTTCTCTGATCTTTATATTTAAGCATTAAAAAAACTACTTTTTATTAATGCACACTAACCCGGACAAAGAGTTGTGTGCTTGTGTGTCAAGAACAGTTGAATGAAATCCTTGTCAGCCCCCTGCATCACTGAGCAGCTTGCTAAGCTGGATCAATGGCAATGTCAAAGCGTACTCACACCACCCAGTTCACACACATATCAGCTTTGCTCCGTCCTTCCAAACTGACACGGACACTGCCTCACAAAACACACCGGTACAAGATCAGAGATGGTCGATTTCTTTTCTCTTGCACACATGTGGATTTTTAACTCAAGTTAGGCCGAGTTTTGATCACCTCGAGCGCCTGGATCGCTGCACGAAGACCAAACTCCAATTTAAAATCTGTGTGCAAACCAGCCCTTGGAAACAGGAGAAGAAGTCTAGAATTCAGAGAAGTCCGACTTTGGTATGCCATTTTTAGCAATAAGCAGCTACTTTTAACGAACAAGATGGAACGACATCAAAGAGAACCTGCTGTAAGCCATGCTGATTTAAAAAAAAAAACTATGGGCTCACTTAAGGAGTAAAACCCAATCAGTGAAAATATTTGAAAAATGGGCTCGCTTTCTCTGCTGGAAGTAATTTTATAAAGTACCAGATAAAAGGCCAGCTTTAGTGGGCTCTGCATGGGCAGAGCAACCTTACAAACTGAGATACAGCACAAATCACAAGGATCTAATGCTGCTTCAGATGTTCTTCCATGCAAATCAGCCTCCAAGAAACTGCTGCACATGTGCACCAGAAGCAGCAAAGAAAGAACATGGCACAAGCATGCGCAAAGTTGTGATGCAAAGCTTGAATATGTGGCTCCTGAGTCAAAGTGCAGATAAATAGTTTTCATTAAGATGCTAACCCCAGATCAGGGTTTATAAATGTACAAGGGAATAAATGGGCCAAGTTTTGCTGTTTAAACATTAACAATTGATGTTAATTAATTGTTAACAAACTGGCTCCTGTTCATGCTGTCTACTGAACTGGAGATTTTGGTTGCATTTATACAAAGGAAAGTGGTTGGACCTTCTAGAATTCTCACAGCAAAGTTTAGGTTTGCTACTGTATAACCTGTATATTTGCAGTCCACACTTTAGACAGACTCGAGTTGACTACACCATGCAATCGATTGGGTCTATTCATTAATGTCTGAGTATGAAAACATCCAATTGAAATAATTGTACCGACCGTCACATTGGCAACATCTGTTGAGACAAACGTATTTTCCTCACTCTTTTCTTTTTTTCTTTTTATGAAAATTTTACTTTCTATAAACTTCACTGAAATCATTATCCAGTGTGGAGGTTATGGGCAGTAAGGGTTGGCCAACTATATTACATTGGTTAACTATTACTAACTATATTGGCAACAATTGGCCAACTATGTATATTACGAGGAAGCAGAGAATGGATATATTGGATTTGAAATGCAATGGTCCACTAAATATTGCATCTATGCAGTCCTTGACAATTTTAGTGCTTCACATGCTGATATTACAATGACCACTGCAATTCAATATAAATTAATCTCCGACATGTCCTGGCAACTGGCTAATAAATAATGACGGCAGCTGTAGCATTCACATTTGCATTATCGGATTGTTTTGTTTTATATTTTAGCAAACCTGTAAAATGCTTCTTTGTTCCATGCTTATAAAGTTTTAGGAATGACTTAAACCTCAAGATGTTGAGGTTCAAGTATTTATAATTTATTAGTATTAAGAGTAAACTCAAATCTCACTATCCATTCCTGATCTGCTGACTGATTTTATATCAGTTGTACAAGAAGCAAACAATCTGGCCATGGATTTTTTTGTTTGTTTGTTTACACTTGCAGCCGAGTCTGCAACAATCATTACTATTTTTCTGTGCACAGCTTGCAAATCACATTATTGCCTGTGTACACGATGTAGCAAATCTAGAGTTTCCCTAATAATCTACATGTTTTCAACCCACTGTCATGCAATCAGCCCCATTTAACCGGCTCTGAACTGTATTAGAAGTCAATCCATCAATCAGTCACAGCAAAGTAAGCTTGCTAATGTTAGCTTAGCACTTTAGCAAAGTGAATAAAATTGTTAACTGGATCAAAACATGATCACTACTATAGCTATACGCATCATGTCTGGTAAAACATGATGAAGCTCATTGGTGAATAATTGTAATACTAATGGAAGACAACTTTACTGCTCTGAAAATCTATGAGTTTTTTTTAAGCACATAAGTGAATATTATCATCTTTAAATAACAATCAGAGATGAAAACTGTATGAGCAAATGCCTCATTTTTAAGGAGTCAAATCTCCAGGGCACAAACAAATGGCTGCATGAAAATCATAGCTTCAAATACTAAAAATGCCAGAGTCAAATGGCCCAATGAAACTATATTTCAGGATTTTGTAAACATGAGAAGTCCATCCTCATCTACCCTGTAATTCTCAAATTAATAAACATAAAGTAGGTTGCATGGTAGCACAGTGGCCACCGTGCAGCGAGAAGGTCCTGGGATCGAATCCCAAGCTTGGAGTCTTTTTGCATGGAGATTGCCTGTTCTTTCTGGGTACTCTGATTTTGTCCCGCAGTCTCAAACTATGACTGTTAGGTAAATTGGTGACCACACCTAAGAACAATGTGAGCCCTGTGATGAAGTGGTGGTTTCCACATTGTACTCCATCTATTGCCACGTGAGCCAAGAGCATCCCAATGAACCTGCATGGACAAGCACCTACACTTTCTTAGCAATGCTTAGTAGTCTGGCTTGTCCTGGTCGATGCAAAGTTTCTGTTCTCCTTGAGGTCTGATGTACTAAATCAGTTTTACAAAGGCCAAACATGATAAAATCTACTACAGCCTCTTAGATAGTGGCTGCAGTTTTGAATCTAACAGAAAATAAAGGGATTAACAAGATTATCTCCATTCACTACTCACATCAGAGTAATGTCCGTAACCTTTTTCTGTTTTTTTTTATTCAACTTGAAAAAAGTCCATCAACTTCCATGCCATGGGTGATGCAGTTATACACTGAAAAATAGAACGTTCAACAGTTTTGATGCACTTAACACATCAAAGATTAGAAAAAGTATTCTCTAATCAGAGCCTGTCATGGAAAAACTGGCTGAGTGATTTTTAAAAGTCGCAAATATCCACTGTCATTTGGGTACTACAAAGAAGTGGTAATTTACTCGCTTTGACACATTTCTGTGACCCAATAACGACTCGCAGTGTAGTGCTCAGTAAGACTTTCCCAATTTTTGTATGGATCTTGTCTCTGGTAAAGGTCAAATAGTTTAATGTGGTTTGCTGGGTTTGAGGAGGTTGTTTTCATAATGATCTGCATTGGAGAACTTCATATTTCCCATCATCCAGAGGAAATGATTATATCACCGAGTGGGAACACATAAACATAAACAAATGTGGACAACAGAGGTTGCACGATTTCAGTGTCAGTATCCTCGGCTGGGCCCTTTGAACGGGAGCAATTTGGCACAAAATGGCAGCCATGCGACTGACATACAGTCGGCTGATGCACAATAGTATAGATGGAGCAAGTTAGTGACCCATGGAGGACACTATTCACTCGTCTCCTAAGTAAAAAAGGGGCATTGTGCAAACTGAGCAAGCAGTGACAAAGGAGAGCACGTACGTGGGTTCAGCTGTGGAAAATTGTAGTTGTTGGGATAATTATGGCTCAGAGCAGTTTTTAAAAGTACTATGTTTGTTTTTTTTCTAGTCTGTCTATAGATCCAAATTGTTGTTCAATGTTTGTCTTGACACATAGAGCAATTATAGAGCCTGAAGAAAATGAGTGCAAATGTGTTACTCTCCTTCTCTCTCCTTCACTCACTCATACACACTCACACACACACACACACAGCAAAGCATGAGTAAAAGCTATATTATCCACATCTGGAAAAGAGTTGAAAATGCCTTCAAACATGGTACTGAATGAGTCGTAATGAGCTCAAAGGCAGAGAAAACTACAGATTTGAGAACACACGAAAGTAAAAAAAAATTTAAATAAAATTACCGAGGCAAAATGGAGAACTGAAAAGGAAAGAATGGTAATTAACTCATTATTACCCCTTGCAGGAGTCATTACAAGGACTTCAATCTGACTAAAGTAAAGCCAAGCTGCACCCACTCAGGCTAATGTCTTTCTCAGATGTTTTCCCTGCAATGACAACCATGTTTTCTAACAGAAACTGATTCCAACTTACCTTCAGCTGGAAAGGATGGATTTCATTGAGTGAATGTCTTCTCAGCTTTTTCGTCAGTGTCTTTAGCATTTTATGTAAAGTAGCTTATGGTTATCACCAATAATAAGCTACTTTGATGTCTTTTAAATGACGATTACAAGTTCATTAGCTAACCTGAGCGACCTACAGAAGGCATTTTTACTTGAAAACCTACTAGTTACGACAAAATTTTAAAAAATCAATCTGAACTTCAGGTTAGCCGATGTCGATAAAGATGTTAAACCGAATTTAGTTAAACTGCGTAGATGCGTCTTGTGTTCATGAGCTGTACGCAGCAAACTACTTCTTTACCACTTCATCTGAGTTCGTATGCTCCAGGTAGGTTAACATGTTCTCCTCCGGAAGCCTTCTTTTACTCTAACACAGTTTTAACTCAAAGATGTTCCTTTAAAAATAATAAAATAACACCAAACTCGCTCGCATTCAGACACGCACACACACTCACTCTCACACTCACACACATACACACAGCCTGACTGATCATCGGACACACAAACAGAAATCCTGCTCCGGCTCTAGCCGTAGTGCACACCGATTGGCTAAGTGTTTTTCTACGGGCTCGTAGTGTGTTGTGATTGGCCCATATTGAGCCAATGGGCGGAGCTAAGAGTTAAAGCCACACTGCGGAGAGATCCCTGTTGACATTTTTAGTTTATGATCATAGAAATGACATAAATTAATAAATACATTTAAAAATGGTAGTTAAATAAAAAACGATCTATAATTAATATAAGTCGATAATAAATAAAGAAAAAATGTTTTTCTCCTCAAAGACTTTCACAGTGTGTTCAAGCCCACATTTATTTTTCTTAGGTAACCTAATCTTAACTTTGAAGAGCCTCTTTTTATTTTTGAAGTCTTAATAGCAGGAGCACAGTTGCGCTCCTTTGCCATGCGACAAACTGTTATTTACCGTACTTCACTAGAAAGTTTCAGATAAACAGAAACATTTTTCCCAATAAAAATTAAGATGTTCCAATATTTTTTTTATTATAACAAAATAGGTCAGCAACCTACATTTTCAAATTTCATATGAGAGAACTCAGTAGCAGGTGCAATTTTATTATTGCCTCAAACCAATGAGCTAGAACAACCAGAACACCATTAATCCTATTCACATCTACATTTCAGTATGTAGTTGTATATGAACCTAATAAGATTAGGTTATCATATAAGTAAACGAATGCATTTATTTGCTTACATTTAAACAAATACATAGATACATTTAAAACATGGCTTGATTTTACAACTCATTCGTATGTGCCTCTATCTGCTTCACCCACTCCCATACCCCCGTTTTTTTCTGATCACGTTTATTCGTTTCAGGAAGGATTCATTTCCTCAGGCAGTCTTTTATGTTAATCTTATTGATGCCTTAAATTCAGTTGTCATAGAAAATACTTTTCTATGATAGACTGATATGGGAAATGTTAATAGATTTCCCGTCAACATTCCAGGTTAACAGAATGCCATAATACTCCCCCTAACTAGAAACAAAATTTCAGTTTTCTCAGACATTGTTCATAAAACAAATTACGTCAATAACCTGGGGTTGGGAGAACACGCAAACTCCCAGTATGTTCTCCCATACATACTGGGAGAACATTGAAGTTTGCAAACACACAAACTCCAAACTCCCAGTATGGAGTTTGCATGTTTTCCCCATGCATGTGCTTGTTCCCTGTTCTCTCCGGGTACTCTGGCTTCCTCCCATAGTCCAAAAGAATGACTATTAGTTCAACTAAATACTTAATTAATTTGCCATAAGGCAGTGTTTCCCAACCCTAGTCCTCAAAACACAATACCCTGCATGTTCTAGAGCTTTCCCTGGTTTATTCACATGATAGCAGTTCAGCAAACACCTGTGACCGTCAATCGAAATCACTTGCGCTGAAGCAAGGAAACACCTAAAACCAGGGTTGGGAATCACTGCCCTAAGTTCTGATTGTTGGCATGCAGCATTGAATGTCCTTTGCGTCTCTGTGTGTCCCTGTGACGGACTAGTGGCATGTATAGGTTGTTCCCCACCTCTCATCAGTCAATGATAGGCACCGGCCCCCACTTCTCCACCACACCTGCAATCCTACAGGTTTTGTTTGTAGGATTGTTTTTTATTAGATCTTTAAACAAGACAAATAAATATTCAATTTTATCCTGGAGAAATACCGACACTGATTACTCTGGAAGTAGTTGTAAAAATCAGCTCACTGCTGATACAGAGTGTGACAACATCTTTTAAACATACGTCAGAACTTGCAAACACACAGACCTTTCTTGCCAAAGAGACAGGGATGTGAAGAGGAGGAAATTGCCGAGTGTGATTGGTGTAAGTGAGGTATTCAGTTTCAGTGATGTCATCCTAGAAAGCATATTCTTCACTTTAGATGTCGATGCTTGTGAGCACATGTGGCAAACTTGGTCTTCACAACAGCATTTTGTAAAAAGAGCCTCTGTTTTTCTGCAATGCACTGCAAATATTGATTTGTATTGCTAAATATTTGTTGGTTTTTGAAGGTTATTCACCTTTCTGCCATAGTTAGGGAGATTGCTGCATTATGCTTTACGGAAGCTTCCTTGTCATTCTGTCAGAGAATCTATTAACATGTTTTACCGGTTTGCCTTCACAACAGCTTCGTCATGTGTGTTTGTGTGTGAACAAGAGAGGCTTTCTCCCTTAACTCCTCCGGTCAATGACCTGGTAAACTTTCCAAGCAACCTGTGGCTTGGTTCCAGGTCAAGCTCAATGCAAATCCAATTTGCTTCTGAATATAGCCAGCAGGTCAGCTACACTCAGGACCAGCGTAAGCATTGCTTTTCCTAGCGAGCAGAAACTATCTGACGTAATGCTGAGAGAGGAAATACGCACACAGCATGCAAATGCATGCTGAATAAAGTCATTAGTACAGTAAAGCAAGCTGGAATATTTCTAAAATATAATCACAACATACCACATGAGGGCAGCATTTCCCTTCTGGCTGATACCAAGTTTTGAGAAATATGTAAAAAAAATTGTCTAAGATTCAGTGATGAAGATTCAGGATTTTCTCAAGTCTACAATCTATACACACAGGTTCAAATGTGTACATACGTGTTAGATCAGGTCTCCTTTGCATCTCGAGTCACGTCTTTATATTTTTGCCCTTCTAGTTGAACTGCACAACTTTTTTTTTTTAATTTAATAACTACCATAATTCTCATAAATGTCCACTTTGGTTTGAAATCAGGTGAGAGTTTGGAAAAGTTTATGTGCTTTTTTGAGACGTTCAGTCTAGCAGCACTCAACAATTTACAGCAGGGAACTTGAAGTAAGCTCAAACCCTGTGTTGAGCATTAAGAGCTAAATCAGTTAAAAGGGACAAAGTTCACATTAACCCGGTAAAGAAGAACAGAGTAAGTGTGAGTTATTCAAGTGTTAGAGGTGTTAAGAAGAGTCATTCTCGGAAAGGATGAATCTTCAAGACATGCTCTGCTCTGCTCTTCTAACTTCCAGAAGAATTAGTCCTCCTGCACAATTAAACATGGAGGATGTCTCGTAGGACGAAGTTGAGGTGCTTTGTTTCCACCCATTCAGTTCCAATCCTGAATTTTTCCTTCATTAGGGTCCATTCTTGATTTGAGACATATTTTGGCTTTTTTTTCTTTTTCTTCCTGCTGTAGATCTCCTTATATGTACCCTTCTGTTGCTGTCACTAATCTCACAATAGGATTCATCAGTAACAAGGCCCTGTAAGACAGCTGTTAAGACAGAAATGCTGTTAGGACTTGATCTATCTTAAGCGTAAGGAATGAGTTTACTTCGGCTCATCTAATGCTACTATCGCAAAGTTACAAAGCAGATTTGGATGACTACTTCAGAGGAAGTCACATTTGCAACAGTTACAGATTCAAAAGCAGTGGAAATTTTTATCTAACAGTGTGGCAATGAAAGGATTTAATTCTGAGCTTTTAAACAAAGAAGTTAACAAAATGGTGTCATTTGACTTGTTTTATTAAGTTAGGGAGGAAACCCATTGATTTACAAGAAAGTCAAGTTTATTTCTAAGATCAAATGACTGAAACATTTTAAATCTGCTGCTCATCAGGTCTGGTAAAGTTAGGCATGATTGGAGTAACTAAAATAAAGCCAATGCAAATCTCTAAAATGGCTAAAAGTTAAAAAAAAAAACTTTCTACAAACTTTGTGTACGTATTTTATTGCTTACGAGGTATTGTGGCAGTAAACGCAACCAGAATGAGTAGGGCCCTCTTTCTCCCTCTGGTGGCCTTTGGCTGTTACTACATATTTCATTCGGACTTTCCTGCTTTATCGTAATTGTGTGAGGTTATTGTTTCTTTCAGTGAGACACAAAACAATCTTACAACTCTAAGATATTTAGTTGTGCAAAAATAATTTCGAATTAATTGTCACTTTATCTCTCTGTGTTTGACTACGTCTGCTTGGACAGGACCATAAAAAAAAAAAAAAAACAATCATTGGGAATGATTTGTTTTTTGTTTTTTTGTTTGTTTGTTTTTTCTGTAAAGTGCCATAAGAAGAATTTTATTGTGTATTTGCACTAAATAAATTCAACAAGATAATTTAAAAACCATTAAAATATATATATATATATATTTTTTGCTTCAAATAATTAGATCTTAATATTTTCAGGCAGATGAAAGGTTAAAAGCTCCTCATATTGACAACAAAACCCACCAAAAGGTGATCAAACAAGATCAGTTTTCAGCTCCTTTGACCTTGCAGGTCCACTAATTTTCCACATTATCACATCCAGCACACCGTATCAAATGTATCTGCTTTAACAATTGCATAATCAGAAAGAATGTGGGTGAAAAAGTGATGTGAGCACTGTGATGTCAACATTTTTCCTTCCATCATTGCTGAAATAGCTCATGACGAATCATCTGACTGACCTCTGCGCGTCACCATGTCTCTTTTTAGCACTGTTCACAAAATACCTCGGCCCACTTGGCCTTAGAAGTCCTTGTGTTTCTCTTTTCCTGCTGCCCACTTCGCCCACGCTCTCCCTTGGATGGCGGCACACAGCCACAGCCTCTCCTCTCCTCTTGCCTCCATTCTTCGCTCACCCACTGACCCACTGGCGGAAAGCGTGGGGGCCATCTGTGGTGGAGAGGCTACTTTTAGTCTTCCAGGCCGCTATTTTCTCTTCAGTCTTTTTTTAAAATCACAAAGTACCGGCCTGTTTACGCAATACGTGTCTCAGTCTCTGGCTCTTTTATGTTGCTTCACAGATTCTGTTTACACTATAGTGCACTTGAGCAACGGCAGCACATTATCACATGAAGAATGAAGAAAAATGTACTAAAGTTTTGTTTCCAGTCATTTTATTAAAAAAAAAAATACCCTAAGATGTCATTTTGTTGTGATTTGGCACTAAAAAATGTAACTGTGCTAAATATTTTCCTGAAATATTTAAGTCTTACATTGAACAAGTAATAAACTAAAACTAAAAGCTTTCTGAAGCATACAAATAGCATTTATTGACTTTTGATAACTGGTTGAAGAATGGATTTTCATAATTTATGGAAGAACTACATGTAAGTGTTCATATTTATATTTATTCAAAAACAAATGGTGCACATTGCTTTTTTATAACTCTGCTTTTAAGACGTTTGACCTCTAAAAAATGTCATAAGTCTTGTTGGAGGAAATAAAACCTACACATGCTTTTCTTTTTTGCACTTCTCTTCTTGTTGCAGTAAAGAGGGATCCAAGTGTGACTAAAATGTGCTATCATGTGAAGGGTGAAGTTATCATTTTAAGCACTATGTCATTCAGAATTGTGATGAAGGCTGAGGAAAACAGAGACTACGGATCTAAGTTTTAGGTTAAACAGCTGATGCTGACACTGCCACCAAAAATAGCTGCGTTGACGACTGGTCAGTCTTGTTCCTTAAACCATGATTATCTTTATCAAATGACACCACATGACAAACAATGAGACACTCCTCCCTTCTCACAGAGAAAATGGATAAAATTAAGCAAACTTTTTATGTGCCATGCCACTCCTTAAAGGCAAAACTTCATGGATTAAAATTGCAATGCACATGTGCAATTATTTCTATTAGCCACAATATGTTGATCTTTGAAAACATTTTTTTTCTTTTAAAGTGAGTATTAGTCCAGGTATGTTTTATCCTGCTGAAAAAAAAATTCTGGGAGTTGGCAATTTTGCAAGCAACTCCACTGATGCAAGATGCCCAAACATTTGCTCCAGGCTCTTTTGTTTGATAATAGTAGAAAATAGTAGAAAATGACAGCTTTGGAAGTTATATCTATCAGATTTAAGCCATAGAGCATAAATCTAAAAAACTTATTTTTGAACAGGAAATAAAATCCACTTCAAATGCTAAAATCACTTTCACTTCTAATCAATGGTTACAATTTACATCATGGTGTGAAGCACTTTCTAATCAGTGTTCCTAAGTTTGTTTTTTTATACTCCTTTTAGTAATTTACAGGCTATCAGATTGTGGAAGTCATTCTGAGCATTGCTGAACAAAAGAGGGCAGCAGAGAGTTTCTGTGCAACCAGTCAAGTTCTCATAGACGTCCTCACCAGACCGCTGCAGTACAGGAAACAGAGACGATTTAATGAGAGCGGCAGGAAGGGCAGCATGCTGCTATGGCCCTCATCACTGGCCTTGCATGGAAGCACTGCGCTTAGATGACGGATGGAGCCAGGGCCAGCCAAGACGAACAAAGGAGGGGGGCTTAGGGGTGCTACTTCCTCCCGTTCCCTCTCTCCTGGCAGAGGCATAATTGCTGAGGTTGCCTGGAAACAGAAGGTGTCGCTTGTTACATCAGAGCTGCTTTTAGCCAAATTGTAAAATAGCCATCAATGGGCCATGAGGGGGTTTGGTTACTAAAGATAAGCAGCAGAAGGCAGGAGGACTGGGGGGGGGGGATCAGAAAATAGACAGAGGTCAACGCGAGGACCATTTATTCTTAACTGGGAAGAGCTAGATTAGTGAAAAACACAAAACTACAGGTAGGAGCAATTTTAAAATAAAAGGAGTTTGTAGCACTCTATGGATTTGCCCATTTACATTTTTCCACAGTTTGTCTTTCACTGAAATCCCATTTCAGATTTTTCAACAAATTTTAATTTCAAACAAAGTTAACTTGAATAAATAAATTAAATATATACAATTTTCAAGTAAATAGTGTATTTATTAAAGACAAAATTTTCTGAACCAACATTGACATGTGTGAAAAAAGTAATTGTCTCCTAAATCTAACAGCCAGCCGTGCAACATTTGAAAGGGCTGCCATCAAGCCCACTTTCTTTGCAGAAGGGTTTTAGAAAATCCAAACTGGGGAGTTTTTAACACAAACAGTCTGCTTGATGTTGCGCCACATAATCTCAATGGAATTTAAACCCAGAGTTTAACTAGGCCACTTGGAAATCCCGCCCTTTCTTTTGTTTTGGTCAGTCTGAGAGGGATTTGCTGGGTGTCTCGGATCATTGTCCAGACGCAATTAAATTGGATGAGCATAACTGAATGTTTTCATTGCATTGAGGAAAAAAGGTTTTATGAGTTAATTCGCTTAATGCACCACAACAAATCCAGTCATAAAACCAAGAAAATTACATGAGAATCAACAGGTATGGCATATTTTGTAATGTTGTAGAACCCAAGTGCAGGCAGTCACTGCCATTTAAAGATAGTTAGATAATCCAAATGAAATATCACATTTTCTGAATAATACTGGAGGCAACTCAGTGAGAAATCAGCAGAAGATAAAATGGGCAAAGCACACCAGTACACCTACTGGGGACTGCTGGAGTTGAAACGGGTGAGTGGTTACAGCAACTGAAAGAGGATGACTGTTGGGAATGAATAAAACCAGGTAAATACAGGGGAAAACTGGGATCAGAAATAGCATTGACTGAACAAAGCATTAACAAACATCAAGCTGATAAGAATACAAAACACAAGAATAGACAAAACAAAACAAAAACAAAAACAAAAAAAACCTTCAGACAAATTGCTCAAGAAGAATGGCCAAGGTTATTATAGCAGGGATGCAAAGTATACACACCCACTTTGTCCAACTTAAATGTGACATATCCTGTGTAATTCAACTGAAAACAAACATTAGAACGTTTAAAAATAAAAAGTTATTACAGTCGGGTTACATGCGTACAATTCATCAGACTAATTCTTTGGTGAATCATTTTTTAGTTGCGCATTCAGTCTTTTTGTGTTCACCCGTCTCTCAAGTATAGTTAATCTGACTGCTGTCTAAGGTTTTCGTAACACTTGATTATTTGGATCATTTAACTAAAGCCATACTTTGCAGAGAGGTTATAAAAGATTAAAACAATCTCATTGTGCAAAAATGTTATTCAAGGCAAGGACACACACACACACACAAAAAACAACTAAAGAAAGCCATCCATAATTAGAGACAATTTAGGACACCAGAGACATTACCATAACTGATTTTTTTCCATAGCTGATAAAAAAAGACAAGACAGAAACTGATCCAAGAGGCTGATGAGAGGAATTGCAGGAATATCTGGTAAATGCTTGTTGAGATCTACAAAGCAAACATCCTGGTTCAGTTAAAATCTGTTAAAACCTTGTGTGCGTTTGTAATGGTTACTGTCATTAACTACATCGCTTAACATAGAATCCTGAAACGGAAACTAAAAACTTGCGAAAGAAGTGAGTTTTATGCATAAATTGAAAATAGCCTGTGAAGGGTAGGATGGTCATAAAGTATGGGCCACCAACAAAAATGAGTCTGGATTAGGGAATTTCCTTTAGCCTAAAACAATAAATATATCTACATTTTTATACTACAAAGGAAAACTTAATGACATCAGAATCATAGAATTCTTTAACATTTTCACATGTTGAGATATTTTTTAATGTAACCGTAAACTTTACAACCAAACTGTAGATCTTTGCAGAATAAAAAAATATATATATATAAATATTTCTGTGAAAACTGTCATATAATTTGATCTACAAATGATTATGTGTGTGTTGCTTGTGCTGTAATTAACTTTTGAACTGAAATAAACACAGTTGAAAGTTAAACTAACACAAAGAACTGTTCTTTTGGCAGCAGGATAAGCCATGGTTGTATCACTTCTTTCCATTAACCACTTATTACTTTCTTTATATTAATTTAAGCAAGCCAGTTTATTTAAATTTCGGGTTCGTGGTTGGGGGTTTCTTAAAGAGTGACTTGTTCATTTCACAAATCAAGGTATGGAAAATTAATGAACGATTGGTTTATTTGGTATCAGTGATTAGTCACAATAAAAGTATTAAGTTGATTCTATACTTATGAAAAGGTAAAAGAAAAAAAAGAAGCTTAAGAGAAGCTCTTATGTTCTTGGCTTCATGGTTCTGATGTCTTACGGATTTGCTATATTAATACTGTGTGTTAGCTACGTTTTAGATGTTCAGGCACTATCATATTGATTCTGGCTTGTTTTTTAAGATCAGTCTTCTCTTCTTGCTTCATGTCCTAATCTCCTCATTAACAGGCTCCTTCCTCACCCATCCATGTCTCCCTCATGCCGTCCTTCTTCCCCTTTAAAAACATCCTTCAGTCTGAGCTATCATTTACTCTCTCTCCTCTCCTGCCTCCCCATTCAGTGCCATTATTTGCCTCTGTCTCCACCACCATGTCTTTCTCTTAGACTTTCACTCACTTTTGTTCAAAAGCCTTTCCTCCCCTTCCTCTCTACCTCCCTCCGCCCTCACTCTCCTCTCTGCCATAAACCTCCATCTCTGGCTGCATCGCCACTGCGTACGAAGCGGATGGCGGCAGCCCACTCAGTCCTCTCGGGGAGCAGAAGGTTTGTCCACTCCCACTCTTGCTTTGCGTCATGGAACACGGAGAAATAGAGACCGAGGAGCGAGAACAGATGGGAGGAGGACACACTGGATGCCTGTTTTATAACATTACTCCTGAAAACACGGTGGTCATCACTCTGTAAGGCAGCAGCCGATTATGGACTCGTCAGGCGGATCTATGGGCTAAATATAGAAAACCTTTTGACCTTCTTTGGGTTCTACAAATCACCTCAAAGCCATATGCACAGTTTAAGTACTTACGTTTATTTGACAGTAGTAGTAATCAACATGTAATGTAAAAGTGATACAAAATCATCCCAAGGTCATTAAACAAATCCATGAAGGATATGAAATATGTTTGTAAGGCAGAATTGAGAAATATGACCAGCCAATTGAAGGTTTCATTTACCCCCTGACCCACTGCTGTCCAAAGTACAATCCAGGCTCTGAGGCACATTGACCTCTTAAGGTGTGCCATGTTATTTAGCACTAAGATGTCAGCAACAGTTAGTTAAAATCCTGCAAACTGGGAATTATGGCACTTCATCCATCGGCTTTTTTTCCCTAGAATCTGGGAAAATTAGAGGTCAAATAAATACCTCAAACTCGTTGTTTTACTCCTCCCACCTTTAGAGCAGCTTTCTCAAATTGATTTACTGGTTTCCCAAATTTTTACATTGTTTTGCAAACTTCAAAACTGTTGTTTTACCATTTTTTTTCCCATTATTAATATTTTACATCTGCATACGTTTTGTCCTTCAGATACCCTTTCGCTGTAATATTTGCTCCACCATGGCTTGCTGCCATGGTTACCGGACTCTTCATTTCTGATTGGCTGATCAGTACCTCCTCAAAACTCCTCACCCCAAAAGTCTGGACTATCTTCAAATACACAGAGAAAAATCAAGCTCAGAGAAAACCTAGTCCAATCGAAAAGTCAGACTGGACTCAGTAAAGAGGTTCAGTCTATTTCATGAGGATGACCAATAGGTAATAACATTTATGGCAGTGTGACATAGAAATAGTCATTTACTCAATCATTCAAGATTTGATTTTTGACGATGATCTTTATTACATATTTTACTCCCTTATGTCCGTCCACTTTCTGTCTGGTCACTGTGCATAAAGGCCATTACTGCCACAAAAGTTTATTTAAGAGACTTTGGTAAAGTTCAGATTGGAACATTAAAATTATTTTAATGGTCCAATCAGAGTCAGGCTGTTTGTAATGTTTACGTTTTAATCGTAGAAAAATATGTTTCTATTAAAGAGATGCAGATCAGGTCTGTCACTTCCTGTTCATATAGTTTGTAAGCAGTGAGGGGATAATTTATTAGTGTTACATGTTTCCTCTTCTTTTATCTTTACTGAAATTTTCATGCCGATTCTTTCAAAAAATACTAATAATCTTCCTCCCACCCCAGAATAAAATCTCCTCTTCTTCATTGTAAGCATAGAGGCTGAAGTCCTCACAAGGCAGAACTCAAACTTTTAGTCAAAATATTTTTTTTGACCATTTGTCAGACTTAAACTTAAAAAAACAAATGAAACTCATCATGTTGTGAACACCATTTCAAAGCTGCTCACATCAGCTGAAATCTGACAAACACTAGGTCTACTATTAAGCATTGTGTTTTTGTTACAGTAAACTCTTTAAATTATCGTCTTAGACAGACAGTACGCCTATCTCTACAGACCTGCTGGTGTTGTGGAAATCCAATATGAGAACTTCATTATCCAGAGATTGGTGTAACCATAGCAATCAGATGCACATCGGTGTGTGACATCATAAATGACTCAATTGCTCCCATTTACGCAAGTGGGGAGACAATTCAGGCCCTTCTGCTGTTTGTTTTTGCCTTCACCAGCTCTTGTTGATGACTTTAAACAGGCGTTGGATAGGATGCCAGCTAAAAAATGATGGCAACAAATAAATCAGCTGTGCTGGTTTCTAAATGCCACACAGGATACTATTAATACAGCATGTTCAAATGCAAATGTTGCTCACAGGATTTACACAAAAACAAAGAAGAAATGAGACTTCCAGCATAGTGTACACATGAGATTAGATCTTCTCACAGCGAGGCAGAACATGAACAGTCAAATCTGGGTCATCCTTAAAGCAAAAACATCCACTCTGAGAGAGATTTTTCTTGTGCTTTTCCCAATGAGAGTGGACAGCTGAATAAAGATGTTCAGTCGCAGATGAGTTTCTTCAAAAGCCCCAGTGACAGCCAAGGCAAGGGCAGGGTGTGATGTGATCATGCAGCATTTTCTGGAACAACCTCACTGGTAATGAATTGAAGACAGAAAGTGAGGACAAGCTGACAGAATCACCAGAGAGAATGTGTTTTGGTTCAGCACTCCAATGCAAGTAAAGATGTGGGTGTAAAAGTGTCCTCAAAGTCCAAAAACCAAAACCAAAAAAAAAAACAACCAACATTATGAGAGCTGCTGTTTTAATTAGGATTTTCAACATTAAATGTGTAATTATTCAGAGCTTCTGCTTTTCCCTCTGATAATATAAATACCAAGTGACGTTTCATAAAAGAAGCTGGATACAGAAAGCTCCACTGGGTTGTGTAAATTTTAAAATAACTAATTTGTGCAGAAAATCCTGGGGGATNCAGGGTTGGGAATCACTGCCCTAAGTTCTGATTGTTGGCATGCAGCATTGAATGTCCTTTGCGTCTCTGTGTGTCCCTGTGACGGACTAGTGGCATGTATAGGTTGTTCCCCACCTCTCATCAGTCAATGATAGGCACCGGCCCCCACTTCTCCACCACACCTGCAATCCTACAGGTTTTGTTTGTAGGATTGTTTTTTATTAGATCTTTAAACAAGACAAATAAATATTCAATTTTATCCTGGAGAAATACCGACACTGATTACTCTGGAAGTAATTGTGAGCTAGAGTAAAAATCAGCTCACTGCTGATACAGAGTGTGACAACATCTTTTAAACATACGTCAGAACTTGCAAACACACAGACCTTTCTTGCCAAAGAGACAGGGATGTGAAGAGGAGGAAATTGCCGAGTGTGATTGGTGTAAGTGAGGTATTCAGTTTCAGTGATGTCATCCTAGAAAGCATATTCTTCACTTTAGATGTCGATGCTTGTGAGCACATGTGGCAAACTTGGTCTTCACAACAGCATTTTGTAAAAAGAAACTCTGTTTTTTTGCAATGCACTGCAAATATTGATTTGTATTGCTAAATATTTGTTGGTTTTTGAA
The DNA here is from genome assembly GCF_000485575.1 of Poecilia formosa. NCBI lineage: Eukaryota > Metazoa > Chordata > Actinopteri > Cyprinodontiformes > Poeciliidae > Poecilia > Poecilia formosa. The sequence goes on along the minus strand of NW_006799947.1, from coordinate 2,169,984 downwards.
GGTTATTCACCTTTCTGCCATAGTTAGGGAGATTGCTGCATTATGCTTTACGGAAGCTTCCTTGTCATTCTGTCAGAGAATCTATTAACATGTTTTACCGGTTTGCCTTCACAACAGCTTCGTCATGTGTGTTTGTGTGTGAACAAGAGAGGCTTTCTCCCTTAACTCCTCCGGTCAATGACCTGGTAAACTTTCCAAGCAACCTGTGGCTTGGTTCCAGGTCAAGCTCAATGCAAATCCAATTTGCTTCTGAATATAGCCAGCAGGTCAGCTACACTCAGGACCAGCGTAAGCATTGCTTTTCCTAGCGAGCAGAAACTATCTGACGTAATGCTGAGAGAGGAAATACGCACACAGCATGCAAATGCATGCTGAATAAAGTCATTAGTACAGTAAAGCAAGCTGGAATATTTCTAAAATATAATCACAACATACCACATGAGGGCAGCATTTCCCTTCTGGCTGATACCAAGTTTTGAGAAATATGTAAAAAAAATTGTCTAAGATTCAGTGATGAAGATTCAGGATTTTCTCAAGTCTACAATCTATACACACAGGTTCAAATGTGTACATACGTGTTAGATCAGGTCTCCTTTGCATCTCGAGTCACGTCTTTATATTTTTGCCCTTCTAGTTGAACTGCACAACTTTTTTTTTTTAATTTAATAACTACCATAATTCTCATAAATGTCCACTTTGGGTTGAAATCAGGTGAGAGTTTGGAAAAGTTTATGTGCTTTTTTGAGACGTTCAGTCTAGCAGCACTCAACAATTTACAGCAGGGAACTTGAAGTAAGCTCAAACCCTGTGTTGAGCATTAAGAGCTAAATCAGTTAAAAGGGACAAAGTTCACATTAACCCGGTAAAGAAGAACAGAGTAAGTGTGAGTTATTCAAGTGTTAGAGGTGTAAGTGTGAGTTATTCAAGTGTTAGAGGTGTTAAGAAGAGTCATTCTCGGAAAGGATGAATCTTCAAGACACGCTCTGCTCTGCTCTTGTAAGGTCAAACACACAGGGTGTGTTTGACCTTATTAACTTCCAGAAGAATTAGTCCTCCTGCACAATTAAACATGGAGGATGTCTCGTAGGACGAAGTTGAGGTGCTTTGTTTCCACCCATTCAGTTCCAATCCTGAATTTTTCCTTCATTAGGGTCCATTCTTGATTTGAGACATATTTTGGCTTTTTTTTCTTTTTCTTCCTGCTGTAGATCTCCTTATATGTACCCTTCTGTTGCTGTCACTAATCTCACAATAGGATTCATCAGTAACAAGGCCCTGTAAGACAGCTGTTAAGACAGAAATGCTGTTAGGACTTGATCTATCTTAAGCGTAAGGAATGGGTTTACTTCGGCTCATCTAATGCTACTATCGCAAAGTTACAAAGCAGATTTGGATGACTACTTCAGAGGAAGTCACATTTGCAACAGTTACAGATTCAAAAGCAGTGGAAATTTTTATCTAACAGTGTGGCAATGAAAGGATTTAATTCTGAGCTTTTAAACAAAGAAGTTAACAAAATGGTGTCATTTGACTTGTTTTATTAAGTTAGGGAGGAAACCCATTGATTTACAAGAAAGTCAAGTTTATTTCTAAGATCAAATGACTGAAACATTTTAAATCTGCTGCTCATCAGGTCTGGTAAAGTTAGGCATGATTGGAGTAACTAAAATAAAGCCAATGCAAATCTCTAAAATGGCTAAAAGTTAAAAAAAAAAACTTTCTACAAACTTTGTGTACGTATTTTATTGCTTACGAGGTATTGTGGCAGTAAACGCAACCAGAATGAGTAGGGCCCTCTTTCTCCCTCTGGTGGCCTTTGGCTGTTACTACATATTTCATTCGGACTTTCCTGCTTTATCGTAATTGTGTGAGGTTATTGTTTCTTTCAGTGAGACACAAAACAATCTTACAACTCTAAGATATTTAGTTGTGCAAAAATAATTTCGAATTAATTGTCACTTTATCTCTCTGTGTTTGACTACGTCTGCTTGGACAGGACCATAAAAAAAAAAAAAAAACAATCATTGGGAATGATTTGTTTTTTGTTTTTTTGTTTGTTTGTTTTTTCTGTAAAGTGCCATAAGAAGAATTTTATTGTGTATTTGCACTAAATAAATTCAACAAGATAATTTAAAAACCATTAAAATATATATATATATATATTTTTTGCTTCAAATAATTAGATCTTAATATTTTCAGGCAGATGAAAGGTTAAAAGCTCCTCATATTGACAACAAAACCCACCAAAAGGTGATCAAACAAGATCAGTTTTCAGCTCCTTTGACCTTGCAGGTCCACTAATTTTCCACATTATCACATCCAGCACACCGTATCAAATGTATCTGCTTTAACAATTGCATAATCAGAAAGAATGTGGGTGAAAAAGTGATGTGAGCACTGTGATGTCAACATTTTTCCTTCCATCATTGCTGAAATAGCTCATGACGAATCATCTGACTGACCTCTGCGCGTCACCATGTCTCTTTTTAGCACTGTTCACAAAATACCTCGGCCCACTTGGCCTTAGAAGTCCTTGTGTTTCTCTTTTCCTGCTGCCCACTTCGCCCACGCTCTCCCTTGGATGGCGGCACACAGCCACAGCCTCTCCTCTCCTCTTGCCTCCATTCTTCGCTCACCCACTGACCCACTGGCGGAAAGCGTGGGGGCCATCTGTGGTGGAGAGGCTACTTTTAGTCTTCCAGGCCGCTATTTTCTCTTCAGTCTTTTTTTAAAATCACAAAGTACCGGCCTGTTTACGCAATACGTGTCTCAGTCTCTGGCTCTTTTATGTTGCTTCACAGATTCTGTTTACACTATAGTGCACTTGAGCAACGGCAGCACATTATCACATGAAGAATGAAGAAAAATGTACTAAAGTTTTGTTTCCAGTCATTTTATTAAAAAAAAAAATACCCTAAGATGTCATTTTGTTGTGATTTGGCACTAAAAAATGTAACTGTGCTAAATATTTTCCTGAAATATTTAAGTCTTACATTGAACAAGTAATAAACTAAAACTAAAAGCTTTCTGAAGCATACAAATAGCATTTATTGACTTTTGATAACTGGTTGAAGAATGGATTTTCATAATTTATGGAAGAACTACATGTAAGTGTTCATATTTATATTTATTCAAAAACAAATGGTGCACATTGCTTTTTTATAACTCTGCTTTTAAGACGTTTGACCTCTAAAAAATGTCATAAGTCTTGTTGGAGGAAATAAAACCTACACATGCTTTTCTTTTTTGCACTTCTCTTCTTGTTGCAGTAAAGAGGGATCCAAGTGTGACTAAAATGTGCTATCATGTGAAGGGTGAAGTTATCATTTTAAGCACTATGTCATTCAGAATTGTGATGAAGGCTGAGGAAAACAGAGACTACGGATCTAAGTTTTAGGTTAAACAGCTGATGCTGACACTGCCACCAAAAATAGCTGCGTTGACGACTGGTCAGTCTTGTTCCTTAAACCATGATTATCTTTATCAAATGACACCACATGACAAACAATGAGACACTCCTCCCTTCTCACAGAGAAAATGGATAAAATTAAGCAAACTTTTTATGTGCCATGCCACTCCTTAAAGGCAAAACTTCATGGATTAAAATTGCAATGCACATGTGCAATTATTTCTATTAGCCACAATATGTTGATCTTTGAAAACATTTTTTTTCTTTTAAAGTGAGTATTAGTCCAGGTATGTTTTATCCTGCTGAAAAAAAATTCTGGGAGTTGGCAATTTTGCAAGCAACTCCACTGATGCAAGATGCCCAAACATTTGCTCCAGGCTCTTTTGTTTGATAATAGTAGAAAATAGTAGAAAATGACAGCTTTGGAAGTTATATCTATCAGATTTAAGCCATAGAGCATAAATCTAAAAAACTTATTTTTGAACAGGAAATAAAATCCACTTCAAATGCTAAAATCACTTTCACTTCTAATCAATGGTTACAATTTACATCATGGTGTGAAGCACTTTCTAATCAGTGTTCCTAAGTTTGTTTTTTTATACTCCTTTTAGTAATTTACAGGCTATCAGATTGTGGAAGTCATTCTGAGCATTGCTGAACAAAAGAGGGCAGCAGAGAGTTTCTGTGCAACCAGTCAAGTTCTCATAGACGTCCTCACCAGACCGCTGCAGTACAGGAAACAGAGACGATTTAATGAGAGCGGCAGGAAGGGCAGCATGCTGCTATGGCCCTCATCACTGGCCTTGCATGGAAGCACTGCGCTTAGATGACGGATGGAGCCAGGGCCAGCCAAGACGAACAAAGGAGGGGGGCTTAGGGGTGCTACTTCCTCCCGTTCCCTCTCTCCTGGCAGAGGCATAATTGCTGAGGTTGCCTGGAAACAGAAGGTGTCGCTTGTTACATCAGAGCTGCTTTTAGCCAAATTGTAAAATAGCCATCAATGGGCCATGAGGGGGTTTGGTTACTAAAGATAAGCAGCAGAAGGCAGGAGGACTGGGGGGGGGGGATCAGAAAATAGACAGAGGTCAACGCGAGGACCATTTATTCTTAACTGGGAAGAGCTAGATTAGTGAAAAACACAAAACTACAGGTAGGAGCAATTTTAAAATAAAAGGAGTTTGTAGCACTCTATGGATTTGCCCATTTACATTTTTCCACAGTTTGTCTTTCACTGAAATCCCATTTCAGATTTTTCAACAAATTTTAATTTCAAACAAAGTTAACTTGAATAAATAAATTAAATATATACAATTTTCAAGTAAATAGTGTATTTATTAAAGACAAAATTTTCTGAACCAACATTGACATGTGTGAAAAAAGTAATTGTCTCCTAAATCTAACAGCCAGCCGTGCAACATTTGAAAGGGCTGCCATCAAGCCCACTTTCTTTGCAGAAGGGTTTTAGAAAATCCAAACTGGGGAGTTTTTAACACAAACAGTCTGCTTGATGTTGCGCCACATAATCTCAATGGAATTTAAACCCAGAGTTTAACTAGGCCACTTGGAAATCCCGCCCTTTCTTTTGTTTTGGTCAGTCTGAGAGGGATTTGCTGGGTGTCTCGGATCATTGTCCAGACGCAATTAAATTGGATGAGCATAACTGAATGTTTTCATTGCATTGAGGAAAAAAGGTTTTATGAGTTAATTCGCTTAATGCACCACAACAAATCCAGTCATAAAACCAAGAAAATTACATGAGAATCAACAGGTATGGCATATTTTGTAATGTTGTAGAACCCAAGTGCAGGCAGTCACTGCCATTTAAAGATAGTTAGATAATCCAAATGAAATATCACATTTTCTGAATAATACTGGAGGCAACTCAGTGAGAAATCAGCAGAAGATAAAATGGGCAAAGCACACCAGTACACCTACTGGGGACTGCTGGAGTTGAAACGGGTGAGTGGTTACAGCAACTGAAAGAGGATGACTGTTGGGAATGAATAAAACCAGGTAAATACAGGGGAAAACTGGGATCAGAAATAGCATTGACTGAACAAAGCATTAACAAACATCAAGCTGATAAGAATACAAAACACAAGAATAGACAAAACAAAACAAAAACAAAAACAAAAAAAACCTTCAGACAAATTGCTCAAGAAGAATGGCCAAGGTTATTATAGCAGGGATGCAAAGTATACACACCCACTTTGTCCAACTTAAATGTGACATATCCTGTGTAATTCAACTGAAAACAAACATTAGAACGTTTAAAAATAAAAAGTTATTACAGTCGGGTTACATGCGTACAATTCATCAGACTAATTCTTTGGTGAATCATTTTTTAGTTGCGCATTCAGTCTTTTTGTGTTCACCCGTCTCTCAAGTATAGTTAATCTGACTGCTGTCTAAGGTTTTCGTAACACTTGATTATTTGGATCATTTAACTAAAGCCATACTTTGCAGAGAGGTTATAAAAGATTAAAACAATCTCATTGTGCAAAAATGTTATTCAAGGCAAGGACACACACACACACACAAAAAACAACTAAAGAAAGCCATCCATAATTAGAGACAATTTAGGACACCAGAGACATTACCATAACTGATTTTTTTCCATAGCTGATAAAAAAAGACAAGACAGAAACTGATCCAAGAGGCTGATGAGAGGAATTGCAGGAATATCTGGTAAATGCTTGTTGAGATCTACAAAGCAAACATCCTGGTTCAGTTAAAATCTGTTAAAACCTTGTGTGCGTTTGTAATGGTTACTGTCATTAACTACATCGCTTAACATAGAATCCTGAAACGGAAACTAAAAACTTGCGAAAGAAGTGAGTTTTATGCATAAATTGAAAATAGCCTGTGAAGGGTAGGATGGTCATAAAGTATGGGCCACCAACAAAAATGAGTCTGGATTAGGGAATTTCCTTTAGCCTAAAACAATAAATATATCTACATTTTTATACTACAAAGGAAAACTTAATGACATCAGAATCATAGAATTCTTTAACATTTTCACATGTTGAGATATTTTTTAATGTAACCGTAAACTTTACAACCAAACTGTAGATCTTTGCAGAATAAAAAAATATATATATATAAATATTTCTGTGAAAACTGTCATGTAATTTGATCTACAAATGATTATGTGTGTGTTGCTTGTGCTGTAATTAACTTTTGAAGTGAAATAAACACAGTTGAAAGTTAAACTAACACAAAGCTACAAAGAACTGTTCTTTTGGCAGCAGGATAAGCCATGGTTGTATCACTTCTTTCCATTAACCACTTATTACTTTCTTTATATTAATTTAAGCAAGCCAGTTTATTTAAATTTCGGGTTCGTGGTTGGGGGTTTCTTAAAGAGTGACTTGTTCATTTCACAAATCAAGGTATGGAAAATTAATGAACGATTGGTTTATTTGGTATCAGTGATTAGTCACAATAAAAGTATTAAGTTGATTCTATACTTATGAAAAGGTAAAAGAAAAAAAAGAAGCTTAAGAGAAGCTCTTATGTTCTTGGCTTCATGGTTCTGATGTCTTACGGATTTGCTATATTAATACTGTGTGTTAGCTACGTTTTAGATGTTCAGGCACTATCATATTGATTCTGGCTTGTTTTTTAAGATCAGTCTTCTCTTCTTGCTTCATGTCCTAATCTCCTCATTAACAGGCTCCTTCCTCACCCATCCATGTCTCCCTCATGCCGTCCTTCTTCCCCTTTAAAAACATCCTTCAGTCTGAGCTATCATTTACTCTCTCTCCTCTCCTGCCTCCCCATTCAGTGCCATTATTTGCCTCTGTCTCCACCACCATGTCTTTCTCTTAGACTTTCACTCACTTTTGTTCAAAAGCCTTTCCTCCCCTTCCTCTCTACCTCCCTCCGCCCTCACTCTCCTCTCTGCCATAAACCTCCATCTCTGGCTGCATCGCCACTGCGTACGAAGCGGATGGCGGCAGCCCACTCAGTCCTCTCGGGGAGCAGAAGGTTTGTCCACTCCCACTCTTGCTTTGCGTCATGGAACACGGAGAAATAGAGACCGAGGAGCGAGAACAGATGGGAGGAGGACACACTGGATGCCTGTTTTATAACATTACTCCTGAAAACACGGTGGTCATCACTCTGTAAGGCAGCAGCCGATTATGGACTCGTCAGGCGGATCTATGGGCTAAATATAGAAAACCTTTTGACCTTCTTTGGGTTCTACAAATCACCTCAAAGCCATATGCACAGTTTAAGTACTTACGTTTATTTGACAGTAGTAGTAATCAACATGTAATGTAAAAGTGATACAAAATCATCCCAAGGTCATTAAACAAATCCATGAAGGATATGAAATATGTTTGTAAGGCAGAATTGAGAAATATGACCAGCCAATTGAAGGTTTCATTTACCCCCTGACCCACTGCTGTCCAAAGTACAATCCAGGCTCTGAGGCACATTGACCTCTTAAGGTGTGCCATGTTATTTAGCACTAAGATGTCAGCAACAGTTAGTTAAAATCCTGCAAACTGGGAATTATGGCACTTCATCCATCGGCTTTTTTTCCCTAGAATCTGGGAAAATTAGAGGTCAAATAAATACCTCAAACTCGTTGTTTTACTCCTCCCACCTTTAGAGCAGCTTTCTCAAATTGATTTACTGGTTTCCCAAATTTTTACATTGTTTTGCAAACTTCAAAACTGTTGTTTTACCATTTTTTTTCCCATTATTAATATTTTACATCTGCATACGTTTTGTCCTTCAGATACCCTTTCGCTGTAATATTTGCTCCACCATGGCTTGCTGCCATGGTTACCGGACTCTTCATTTCTGATTGGCTGATCAGTACCTCCTCAAAACTCCTCACCCCAAAAGTCTGGACTATCTTCAAATACACAGAGAAAAATCAAGCTCAGAGAAAACCTAGTCCAATCGAAAAGTCAGACTGGACTCAGTAAAGAGGTTCAGTCTATTTCATGAGGATGACCAATAGGTAATAACATTTATGGCAGTGTGACATAGAGATAGTCCTTTACTCAGTCATTCAAGATTTGATTTTTGACGATGACCTTTACTACATATTTTACTCCCTTATCTCCGTCCACTTTCTGTCTGGTCACTGTGCATAAAGGCCATTACTGCCACAAAAGTTTATTTAAGAGACTTTGGTCAAGTTCAGATTGGACCATTAAAATTATTTTAATGGTCCAATCAGAGTCAGGCTGTTTCTAATATTTACGTTTTAATCGTAGAAAAATATGTTTCTATTAAAGAGATGCAGATCAGGTCTGTCACTTCCTGTTCATATAGTTTGTAAGCAATGAGGGGATAATTTATTAGTGTTACATGTTTCCTCTTCTTTTATCTTTACTGAAATTTTCATGCCGATTCTTTCAAAAAATACTAATAATCTTCCTCCCACCCCAGAATAAAATCTCCTCTTCTTCATTTTAAGCGTAGAGGCTGAAGTCCTCACAAGGCAGAACTCAAACTTTTAGTCAAAATATATTTTTTGGCCATTTGTGAGACTTAAACTTAAAAAAACAAATGAAACTCATCATGTTGTGAACACCATTTCAAAGCTGCTCACATCAGCTGAAATCTGACAAACACTAGGTCTACTATTAAGCATTGTGTTTTTGTTACAGTAAACTCTTTAAATTATCGTCTTAGACAGACAGTACGCCTATCTCTACAGACCTGCTGGTGTTGTGGAAATCCAATATGAGAACTTCATTATCCAGAGATTGGTGTAACCATAGCAATCAGATGCACATCGGTGTGTGACATCATAAATGACTCAATTGCTCCCATTTACGCAAGTGGGGAGACAATTCAGGCCCTTCTGCTGTTTGTTTTTGCCTTCACCAGCTCTTGTTGATGACTTTAAACAGGCGTTGGATAGGATGCCAGCTAAAAAATGATGGCAACAAATAAATCAGCTGTGCTGGTTTCTAAATGCCACACAGGATACTATTAATACAGCATGTTCAAATGCAAATGTTGCTCACAGGATTTACACAAAAACAAAGAAGAAATGAGACTTCCAGCATAGTGTACACATGAGATTAGATCTTCTCACAGCGAGGCAGAACATGAACAGTCAAATCTGGGTCATCCTTAAAGCAAAAACATCCACCCTGAGAGAGATTTTTCTTGTGCTTTTCCCAATGAGAGTGGACAGCTGAATAAAGATGTTCAGTCGCAGATGAGTTTCTTCAAAAGCCCCAGTGACAGCCAAGGCAAGGGCAGGGTGTGATGTGATCATGCAGCATTTTCTGGAACAACCTCACTGGTAATGAATTGAAGACAGAAAGTGAGGACAAGCTGACAGAATCACCAGAGAGAATGTGTTTTGGTTCAGCACTCCAATGCAAGTAAAGATGTGGGTGTAAAAGTGTCCTCAAAGTCCAAAAACCAAAACCAAAAAAAAAAACAACCAACATTATGAGAGCTGCTGTTTTAATTAGGATTTTCAACATTAAATGTGTAATTATTCGGAGCTTCTGCTTTTCCCTCTGATAATATAAATACCAAGTGACGTTTCATAAAAGAAGCTGGATATAGAAAGCTCCACTGGGTTGTGTAAATTTTAAAATAACTAATTTGTGCAGAAAATCCTGGGGGATGGAAGAAAATTTTATTAAGAGAGATTGGTCAGAAGTTGCAATCAAAAATGTTTTTTTTATTTTTTTTATTTCTCTGGTTTAAAAAAATAAAAATCAAGATGAAAAGAAGATAAAATAAAATCTCTCTCTCTCTCTCTCTCTCTGTATATATATATATATACACAGAGAGAGAGAGAGAGAGCCCATAAACTTTGAAAGAAAAAGCCCGACCCACCTCTTAAATATTGATGCATCGTATCCAAAATGGCTTCTTCCTTATGTTTTTTCTTCTTCTTTTATGGTGGTTGGTAAACAACTATGCGAAGCATTACCGCCACCAACGGATTAAGCGTATGGACCACAAACTAGCATAAAAATAAACAAATTATGCAATTTATTCTGGTTTAAGAAATAAAATATAGCCCGATAGCTTCTGCAATAAATCATGCTCCCTTCTTCAGCAGTAAAAGTTGTTTTCCCAGTCAAAACAAGGAAAAACGTGACATTTTATTTTCATAAAGTAGGTGGAGCTTTACCACAGACTGCAACGGTTTCATGTTTTGTCATGACTGAAACATGCCCGTTCCACAACAAGAACATTTATAATGATGTTTAATGATTGAATCCTGCTTAGAGAAACAACACAATAAAAACATGACACTTCAACATAACTTTTTCATCTCTGTTCCCATAACTTATTGGGAACAGAGATGAACAACCTCTCTGTTCCCAATTTTTCACTGTGTTTCAGTTTATGAAAAGACCCATGTTAAGAATCTGACCTGTTTTCTAACACCTCACTGTGTTTTGCCCTTATTCTTACTGTCCTCTGCATTACAGAGGCCTGCCACACAGATGCGCCACCATTGCTGGTAAGGTTCCAGCTCTCGTTAATCTGTGCAAATCCTTTTGTTTTCCTTGATGAGTCAGCATTTGACTCCTGAGATTTTATTTCCCAGCAGGGAATTCAAATGATTGTGACTCATTTCACTTTCTGCATGTTTCTGCAGGCTTGTGAGTCACAGCGAGGCAAGCGGAACCAAAGAGTTAAATCAGGTACAACATTGTGCTCTTCAGCGTGTCATCACCACCCTGGATGGTGCTGAATCTGGGGACCACCAGGGATGACAACGCTGTCTAGGCTACTACTCCTCGCAGGTTTGTTACCTATAAACCTTTGCTCTGCTGGAGTCGTACTGTGGTGTTGTAATTATCAAACCTGTGTGTAGTAAAATTGGTGATTTAAACTAAATCACTAATGGACTGAAATAACTTTAGCCCAGAGGATCTGTATTGCCTGCTCCTTTGAACTTCCAGAGATGAGCAGAGAAAATCTACATAAGTTTCATTTTATTCACATAAAGTTTGCCTTTTTTTTCTTTTTTTTAACAAGAATGACAAATAAGGAGCAGTGGCAGTTCCTGGGTGACATGGGTAACCGCCCAGGGCAGCTTCTTGTGGGGGGCACCCTTATTTTCTAAAGGAACACATTTAAGCTAATCATCCAAGGAGCAAACTTCCAGAAAATGGAAGGTTCATACCTTGGGATATGAACCTTGGGTTCATATCCCAAGGTGGATATGAACCCAAGGGCTATAACTCACAAAGACCTCCGTTGACATGTTCATTTCCTTGCAATGAATTAAATCCACCCTGCTCTATTTTTGTATGAAGGCACAGCGATGACAAATGTCAATTAAAAATTGCTAATACTTTCAAAGAGCCTCAGTGGAAACATGTTTATACATTTTTAACACACTGATTAAAAAAGATCTAAAAATCATAAAATCGTATCGTGTGAGATTTTCTACTTTAGAAAATCTCACACGAGATTTTTTATTTCTCGTGTGTGAATTATTATTCTTGATTAGTTTTTTCATACATTTAAATTAGTTCAGTTTTTACCTCCTGATACATCATGTTTTACTTTTGTTCTGGAGCTCTGTCAGGTGGCAATTCATTCTCTTCTTCATCAGATTTCTGCTCCTCAGCTCTACCAACTAAATCTTTTAAATAAAAGACAATGTCAATCATACCTAGTGAATGTCTGAGAGACAATCATAGGCCCTGTCACTAACATCACCCTTATTTAACATATATAGGCCAGCTATCCTATAGGTCAAGTACTGCACTTGTAAGCCTCATCAATTAAAACCCTCTAACTGTAACCCACACATTCAAACCAGTTTGCAAAATGGCTGATTTGGTAGAAAACCACTGTGTCACAATCTAACAACAAAAATATGCTTTACAGCAGCAGACTTTACATCTATTTAATGGTTTTTAAGAACAACATAGTCACACTAATGTTCAATATTTCAGATAAAATATTGCCAGTGACACATGATGTCCATGTTATTGGACAGCTGAGTTATTGCAATCTACACCCAGCATAAAAACAAAACTTTAATGTTTTTCTAGTCATTTTAATCTTTCGTCATTAATCGGTGTTATTAGGGTTTTTACTTATAATGCTACAGAAGAACTGGCAAAATACTCCTGAGGTGCTCGACATTTCTAGCCATGTTGGTTGAAGGACATTGTTTGCAGTGCTTGCCCAGAGACTGCAGTGTTTGGATCGACACTCTGGATTCCACGCAAGTGTCCCATCAGTACCAACACACATACAAATACAAAATAGCCTATAAAACCATGTCCACTCCAGTGATCATATAGGATTTTGTTCAGAATCACAGACTGATTAAGATAGCTTTCAAAAGATCAGATTATTTCATTATATCTTGACATGCGAAACCCTAAAGGCAACAGGTGCTTTTAATTTGAGTTTTAATGGGGCAAAGATTAACTTTTGCAACACAATGGTTATTTAATGTTATTGCAACAAGTCTTGAGATCAGTTTGTCAAAAATGTCCTCTGCTTTTGCTCCTCTCCTTTCATAATTACTCAGTAGATGCACCCTGATGCTTCATACATGCACCGAACGGCATTCTGCTTTTATGCTTCCATAGCTGCAGATTCCTTGCTTCAGTGCAAATTCAAATGTGAGATTCAGATGTGATCTGGAAATATAGATGAAAAAAATCGCTCCATGAGATCAGCTCTTGTTATTCATCCCTTCCTTTATATAATAGTTAATAGGACATTGTGCTGACGCATGCCAGGGAGTTGTGAACCAGTGCAAAGTGTTGGTGCCTCAGAGTCTGTGCATGACTCACCGTGTCACCTGCTGTGATCAGGTTGGTGGGTCAAAAGAACAGCAAACAGTTGTTTTGACAGTAAGTGGGGGACTTGTTGGTGTTTCTGAAGCTGTGTGGCTGAAATTGTTAATAATTGGCAGCCTGTAGTGGAAGTAAACACTTATCACCTCGTATTTAATCAAATCAGACAGCATTTAATTCAGAAACTGCTTCCCACACGTAGAATACTGTAGAAGAAGAGTTTCATGTAAGGACAAAGCAGGAGTTCAAATACCTGACAGTACAAATACCTGATAGGTAGTCCAAGCTGGCATGGGGGCTTCAGAGCGATGTTCTGGGGTTATTTCAGGTGAGTTGATATGAAGAATTGAGAAGCAGTAAGTTGCCACAGCAAGGTAATGCTCTGAGCAGGGCCATCGAAACATCTAAAATAGGCAAAG
>NW_006799947.1:2141220-2156245 GCF_000485575.1 Poecilia formosa | reverse complement strand
TTTGATTTGGGCGTGGCATTTTAATCCATCAAACTCGATTAATTAAAATTTGACAGAAGCTTGTACCCTTAGTTTTACATGCCGGCTCAGACGTCGCCCGGCCAAACAAGGTCTGCGTCAGGTGCTGGGGAACCAGAGCACCTTGATGAAAAATGGGCTACTGGAACAAGACGGAAATGGGCGAGATATATATATATATATATATATATATATACAGCCCCAACCTCTGGCTTCTTATCACATCACACTGTGGATTACAACTTTTTTTTTTAATAAACAGGGATCGCTTTTCATTAGGAAATGGTTATTAGATGACTACTGATGTGGTGTGTGGTGTAATAGTGGAAAGGCTTCACAGTATGAGAGTTTGTCCTTGTCCAGCTTTCAGTTTTTATCCCATTTCCTGTTTAATAACTCTGACCAAACGGCTATAGTGGCATAAAATCTTAAGAGAGAGAGGGAGAGATGAACAACTTTTAGGTTTTTAATTTCCCTGATAAATACAACAAATCATGCAACAAATTGACCTATTAGAGTAAACATTCCCATCTAGTCGAAACTTTATTGCATTGTTTTAAACCAATCACTTTTTACAGTACATTACTGTAGTTAAATTCTGTCCTTTTCTCTAATTTGATGTGTGATAACAGAATAATCGATTTCTTTATTCATTGACTAGAGCAGCCTCACGTTTTGGATTGGCTAATTAGGTGCCCATGACGACTCATTCCCCCAGAAACTGACAGCTTCCAATGCAGGGGGACCTTACAAACACTGAGAGAAAATATAAAGCAGAATCAGCAAGATTCTGAATCCCGAATCAGAACTGGATCACCTTCCTGAAAAAAAAAGTGTTTACACCATAGATGTTGCTTTTGTCAGATTTCTGTGTAAAAGTCATACAAACTTAGTTTTTTTTTCTTCACATTTCTGACATGATCATCAACACTTTTGTCCATTTCCAATTCAGCTCTTGGGGTGACGCATGCTGTTAAACAATCCAAACATCCAATGACTTGGATGGAGGCGTCACGGCAACATTTAGTTCAAACCGTTCAGATTTGTTTTTCTTATCAGTCAAGCTCAGGCTCAAGCTCAAATACTCACCTCCATGTGAGTATTTGATATTTGTTTTGACAGGACATTGATTTATTACTGGTAATTAATAAACATCATGGTAAGAATTTATTGGCACACTTAGTCACCTGCTGTTAGCATTTACAGCTACAACAGGTGCGTAAAAGGCTAGGATTGTAAGGTGAACACATTTAGCTGACAGTTTTATGAAGTAAACTGAGACTCACTTAAAGCGAGGAATACTTTCAATGAGATTTGTAGTTTTCAAACCAAAAGCCTTTTATTAAACTTTTCATTTTTGGTAATTATTCACCAACTAAAACTTAGACTTTGATTTCCCAGAACTGGTTTGAAAATGAATAGCCAATTACCTGTTGTCATGCTGTGCCCCTTCTAGATTAGAGTTACTTAAAAAAATAAATAAATAAATAAAGCAGAGGGAAACTGTGACATAACTGGGTTATGAATGAAAAGGAAGAGCATGTGAGACAGAGTGATGAGCATCCGTCCATGTGCTGAAGTGGGAGACGGAAAGAGGAGCGAACGTCCGGAGTGGAGAGTGCAGAGTGGGTGGGGTGTTGATAGAGGAAGAGGAGGATGAGAAGGAGAGACGAAGCTTGTGGTCTCAGCCTCCTTCTCAGAATTATCCTTTAGTGACGCAGGCTCCTCCACACACATCCTGACAGCTGCTCCCTGCCTGGTTACAGCGCCGCTCGGCGCCGTCCAATAACATTCATGTTCATTTCCGCTTTAATGCCTGGCTTCTCCCCCTCCTGGGTTCACTATTACAGCTGCATTTTGCCTCATTTGTACCTGTTTACTAAGTACTTCTTGTTTCTATCTAATCTCAGTACCTGTGAGACCACAATGTCACACACAACACACACACTGGAGCTTCCGTTTTAATAAGCACGAGCGTTGGAGAACATAGCCAATTAGTGCAAGGTATTTATTTATTTATTTTTTTTATCCTGAGAACGTAATAAAATTAATACTTGAATTGTAGCTGAAGGGCCCTTTGTGATTGAACAGACATACTTACCCCTATTTTTATAAGGGTTCTTAAACATTAAAGCTTTTCCAATAAAGTAAAGACATTATTCCCTTTCCAGGAACACACCAATTTGAAATATAAAGAGCTGAATGACGTACTCGGAGGGTGAATTAGCGAACCATTGAAGAAAATCACAAAAACTACATTTGGTTTCATGGGTCTTAAAGAATAAGTACAACCACTTATCAATGTTGCTGTAAGCGCAAATGAGTGTACAAGGAATGTACAAGGTAATTTTTGGTTCAGTTCCTGGAAATTTGCTAACCTGCTCCTATGTTCTCTGAAAATAGCCCAAATTCTTGGTTTCCATAATACAGTTAATCTCTCTTTTTATTACATGCTAAAGGTTTTCTTTTTTTTTTTTAATGGAGATGTTCTCAAAGTAATTTGTGAAAAATATGTTTAGAATTGCTGAGATTTTTCTCATGGTTTTGAACCCTTTGTCCAGCTGCTGTGATGAATGTTGTCCTTCTGAAGTTTTTTTTCAACCTCCACATGCATCTGGTTGAACTTTTCCACTGCTGTCTTGAACTTAAAATTGACATAAATAATAAATAAATAAGTACAACAGGAAAGTAAATTTACTCAAACATACCTTTAAGCAATAAATTAACGAATAAATAAAAACAACAACAATAAAAACTGTATGTTTTAGTTCCCTGAAAATGTCTTCCTAAGCAACAGTTTATACTATGGCCCTCCATAAACACTGATGTTCTGATTGCTTTTCAAGAACATGTATTAAAATATTCAGGTTTTTTGTAGATGCGTTGATCAATGAGTTCACAAAGAAGTAAAAATGCATGAGTGAACCCTGTTAAAATATCACCACAGTGGTCTTATGAGTTATACAATCAACCTTGAGGGTAGGTTGAAACACTTGTTGCACCACTGGTTCACTGTGGTGACAATATTCAGTTACAACACAGCAAGGGGATTTCCATGGTGACATTATTAGTTTCAGGCCCATTCATTTTCACTGGAGTGACATGATTTTACTGAAGGTCTGGGACATTCCAGTGTCTTTTTTGTTTGTTTTCCTAAAGTTCTTAAATTTTCTTGTCCTATAAAACATGCACTTGATTTCCTGCAGCTATTTTTTCTTATCCCCTTCTTAGCAGTTAGTGAAATATTTCCATTAGTTTTTAGATCTGTTTTCTCTTAATGGTGATGGAGTTGTAAAACATTTTTACAAATGTTAAGTTCTCGCACATAACATTAAGCTCACTGAATATATCCTCGTTTAAGACGAGTATGCTTGCTGTACTCCCTCAATGATGCTCTGCTGTACTGCGCCTTTAAGAGATACCGGAAGTGCCTTTCTTGCACTGGATGTACAACACTTCAATGTGACCCCTGTTGATACTAACTTATTTGTTCACGTTATCTTCGTAAAGTAAATTTAAAAAAAAAAAATGTTTCTTACCAGCGTGAACTGTGAGTATGAAAGACATAATATAGAGTTTCTGGTTTTAGTCTTCGCTCTGAAATTTGCTTATTGTTTACGGCAACATTTACACCACATTTACGCGTTAAAGTTAGCATAATCTCTGAGATATAGCTTGATGGATATTCACACTGATTCTTTAAATGCAGCTTTTACTTACACTACAAATATGTAGGCTGGTCTAACTATTTATTCACAGCTAAGGAGACTGAAAAATAGGATAAACACGTTGTTTTTCTTGAGTAAAGCTTGTTATTAAAGTCAACATGTTCTGTTCTTTTTTTCAGTGGCTAAAGCAAAATCCAAGTAAGTGAAACGATTGTTTATATTTAAAGCGTTGAGATGTTGACACATACTCATCATAGATACGAATGCCATTTTGTAACGAGTAAATTATTTTTTTCGGATCTACGAAGGGTAAAAATGATGCATGCAATTATTAACATTTACAGGCTGCACTCCGAACGCACATTTTTGTTGCCACCACTAAACATCTGACATGATTTCCTGAGACCGACTGTTTTTTAAGCATAGCCCATCAATTTTCGTCAGGTCAGATCATTCTTGATCACTGACTTGGCCAAATATCAACACCAGATTGGATGTGTGGTTTCTTTATTCTGTTGGAAAACACAAATATGTCCACGTTTTAGCTCTCGAGCTGCTAATTTGAGACGAAGTTGAAACATTTAGAAGCATCCCTCCTTCCAAGTCATCAAATTCTTTTTGTTGATATGTTTCAGCACCCCTGAACCACTACCCCACATGTTGATGGTGCCACCACCATGCTTGGCAGTTGCTACTTTCCCAAAGTGTACAAATCTAGCTAAACTTCTTGTTAAATCATTATTTAATTAATTTAGACATTCATTGTCCTGGGTTTGCCAAGGAAATGTTTTTTTTCATGCTAGGAAAGAGAAACAAGCAAATTCGGTCAATCATGATCACCAACTGGTGGTTGTCAAGCCTCTTGTTTGTGATTTTGCCAAATTAAAGCAAATAAAAAAAATATGTTGTTGATTATGTTTATTTTGTTGAGCCTGCTTAGGAAGTTTTCAACTAGGTTATAATAAAATCACAAATAATTCAGATAATTCAGATTTATGACCACATCTGGTTGCTTTTGCTGTTGCCTTTGGTATAATAATTTGGAAAAAGGAACAGTTCAGTTAATGAATAAAAGATGAAAATTAATGTCCTTCATGTCCACGATGAGTGTGTAAACTTCTGACCAAAGTTAAATATGGGTTAAATCTGCAGTGTTCAAAGACATTGGTAATGTATCCACCCGTTTCTTTTTCCCTCAGGACCATCTTGGTGCAGATGGTAAGCGCTGCTGGGACAGGATACTTCTTTAACACGAAGAGGAATCGGCTCAGAGAGAAACTGGTGCTGCGAAAACATGACCCGTTTGGTAAGCTGAGACCTAACCTGGAACTAGTTTGCTGGTTTGGTTCACAAACAATTCCATGTGTAATACCAAAGGTGAGGAAGAGTTCTTCCTTCAAAAGCACCTTTAGGAAGTCCAATATCCATATTCTCCTCTCCCTTAACCATACCACTGGATTATGCAGAGAATGTGGTTTCCCAATTTTCCTCGCAAAAAAGTACATTAATGTCCTAAATGCAGCATGCGTCGCACTGAGTCTGTGCTGGATTTGTCTGCATTATTGTCGCTGTACCTATGGATTTTATTTAATAAACTTGATAAGAGAGCATCATAGTACATGCCGTTGGTTGATTTTATTATTTTTTTTATTGATTCAAGTTGTGGGAGTTACTACATTTGATGGATTTAAGGAATACAAAGAATAAAAAAAGGACCAGCTGATCAAAGAGAAAACATTGATTGGTGAATCTGCGATTCCATTTCAACCACGAAATTCCAGCAGAAGAACTTAATTTACTGAGCTTGTGTTATTTTTATTTCCAGTGCTGAGTCCTGATTTCTCATCCTGTTTCATTCTGTTTCTCTGTCACTGCAGTGAAGAAGCACGTCTTATTCTTTGAGAAGAAGAAAATCAGATCGATTTAATACAACAATGAATATGGACATGTTATGAACAGTTTTATTTACACGGATTATACAGAGCATTAGCTGGAAGACGATTCTGATTGGCTGCTGTTTAATGGAAGAGCTCAAGAATTGATCAAAACATCTGCAGAAGAGTTCAACATGAAGAAGAAAGGACCAGCAACAAGCTTCCTGTTGTATCAAATATGTCAAATTGTTATTTTCGAATACGTGTGAAATTTTGTCAGTTTGGGTTAATTCAATAAATTATGTCCACTAAATACATTGTTTTGAGTTTCTTAGTGCAGCTGTGAGTTCAGAGGTTTCAGTCAATTAAGACACGGTTCAGTTAGAGAAATGTCTCAGAACAGATCGGCCGGCAGGTCCCGTTTGAACGGGAATGACGTCTGGGTGCCGACGGCCTGCACGCTCACCGCTGCCACCTGATTGGCTCTGCGTGCCATCTCCTCCAGAGGCATGTCAGGGTGGTGAGCCAGGTAAAACGCCAGCGCTCCGATGAAACTGTCGCCAGCTCCCTGAAGAGGAACAAAAACACAAATGAACAATCAAACCAGTGAGAATTATTTCACTGGGTGCAAAATGAAGTGGAGCCAAGCTACTGGTGATGCTTAAGTGTTTTACTGGTGATCAGAGGTGATGGTTTAATATGTACTATTTGTTTTTATAATTGTGATAAAGGCTAAAAGGTCCAAACTAATATTTATTGTGCAGTTTAAGGGATAAGACTGCTTCAGTTTTTTTTCCAGATATTTAATATCCTTCAAATTAGCTTTAATTTGATTTTTATTTAATGAAAGGAGTAGTTGAAAGTCTATCCAATTAGCAAAATTGTAAACATCACATTATCCTCCAACTTCTAATCATTTTTGGGAAATCCTCAAAGATGATTTGTTTTTGCCTCCAATTCTCTGCAAAAAGTTTCCCATTATGCCATTTTACCAAATGCACCAGAAAACAAGGGTTCCAACATATTCCTTAAAAATTGTATGAAATGCAGTGATTTCTTGGAATATTTTCTAATATTTAAATAATACGCTGGACAGTTCTCAGCCTAATTTCAGCAGTCTCTACAATCTCCGTAGATGTTTTCTCTGCTTTCTTAAGCAGGCAGCTTTCAACAACAACAACACGTGTCTTTCAGGAAGCTTTCTGGATGCTTTCCGTTGCAGATTTTTCAGGAAAAATTCAATTGGAAGAAACTCTGCTCCGGATCCAGAAATCACTAGCAGAGCTATGCTCAGCAGCCACTTTATTAGATACCCCTGTTTAATCGCTAGTTGTCACAGATTGCAACTCAGCCAATCACATGGCAGTAATTCAATGTATTTAGTCATCTAGAGTTCATAAAGACAACTTGCTGAAGTTGGAAATGAGCATCAGAATGGAGAAGAAAGAAGATTTAGGTTTGCTTAAGTGTGTCAAAAGACTGAGCTGCAGTTGTGTAAAAAAAAACACAAAAAAAACAGCCTTGCTGATATCATATGTCAGATGAAAATAACTCAAACTCGATTAATCAAGCCTCACAACCAGGAGATGCAAAACACCATCTCTGAACGCGTAACATTGAAGCTGATGGGTCCCAGTTGCAGAAAGCCAGACCAGTTACAACTCCAGTCAGCTAAGAACAGGAAACAGAGGCTACAATTCACACAGGCTCCTCAAAATTTCAGAATAACAGATCAGAAAAAGGATACCTGTTGAGAAGCTGGTGTGAATAACAATATAGGATTCAGTTTGGTTAATTCTTTACATATAGTAAGACATTGCACAACAGTAACTGTAAATTACTAAGAGGCGATGTGGGCTTTTCACATCTAAAGTGATTAATTGTGTATTTTAAATTGGAAAATTGATTAATTTGATTTCTACACTTTGTAAAATCTCTTTTTCACACCACTTCCCCCATAAAAATGTAATGTTTCTACATTAAAAATCACACAAAGGATGCCTTCAGGATTTTTTTTTTCTCTCTATGGCCTTTGAGCGTCTGTTCAACAGTCATCACATTTGCACAAACCTGTGGTGTAAACATTTTATCAGCAGTAGAAAACAACTTAACGGTTTTAGACCAGCTATTTTCAGAGGAGAGAAAATGGAAAAAGCTGAAATTTAACAGCATGAAAACAAAACGGAGAGGCTTGAACAGTAGGGGGTGCTGTGGCATTTATCTGCTTCTTCGTTTGCACTCCATAAACCTACAACCAGTTATAAAAAAAAATAAATAAATAAAAGGAGGGGAGAGAATGTCTCAGTCAGCTTTTTCTGCACTAAACATCATTGAGAACTTTGTCATTTAATGCTTTATTTTTAAATATTAAACTGAAAAATGAGTTTTGATTTAGTTTAATAATGGATTGTTTTTTACTGACAACTTTGCTAAAAATGGTCAAGTTATTACATCAGAAATATTTCATAATAATATATTATTAAAATAAATATGGCAGCACAACTTTGTAAAAAGAATGAATTTAAAGTTGAAAAATAAAAAGGGTGCTTTATTAACTGTTTACAGAAACATGTGGCTTCACTGTAACAGGCAGCAGTTTTGGTATTACCTCATAAATCGTCCCTTTTTCCATCTTGCTCTATTGATAAAGACGGAATGTGCTGTCTACGCCCTGGAGGGGGTTGTCTGGTGTAAGGGAGGTGGGGGTGCGCTGATGGGAAAAGGAGCAGTGGTATGTAGGGACACGCTCATGTTTAACCGCAAACGGCCCCCCGACGCTGGTTCTCACAAGCCCATGCCATTACTCATCACCACAGCTCTGAGGAGTTCACTGCACTCCGTCTTCAATCTTCAGAGTAACTCTTTTGTCTGGGGATAAGTCAAGGAGGCAGGGTAAAAACCACCAATCGTGACCCGGTCAGAGAGGAGGAAGGTTCTGACAAGCTCCTGTGTTCCCAGCATTCACAAATGGTGCTGATTTGACATTTAAAAGGCCGTTATTACTGCTCCCCCCGCCCCCCATCCCCCTCTGCGTGGAGTGCAGGGATGCTGGAAAGAGTGAGATCAGAGACGAAACATTTCACAGGCCCGTTGGATTTCCACGTTTAAACCCACGGAGTGTTTATGTCTGTCTTTCAGCTGGAACCAGGCCATTCTGCAGCCAGTGTTTGGAGGCTGGACTCTGCAGGAGACAGCCCCCGTGTTTCGGATCTGGACCCTCTCCCAGGCAAATGTGTCATGGCTGACACTGGGATGCTACTTGAGTGGATTTGGGCAATTCTCTGCTGTAAAGCATATTGGAAAGGACAGGTTGGGCGATGCGACCACAGAAACAAGAAGATCTTAATCTCTGTCATCGTGACAGAGTTATTTATTTAACCTCAGCCCTGTTTATGATTCACAGTCTAATACACCTGTTGTCGTGTCAGTAATCTGCCTTCGAATCCCTTTTAAAACAACTGGCTTTGTCTATTAACACTGTGACAAGGTGGGGTTGGAACAGGTTTCTGTTAGCTAAAAGACAAATCTCTCTGGTATTTAAAAAGGAATCTATATTTTAATACTATACTAACATTTATTAGGACAAGTATGACAACTAATTATAGAGATATGGACAAATATTTGGCAAGGTTGTGTAAAACACGGTGAACTAAATTTACCATTTGTTGCAGACACTTAATCCCCCGCTGAAAAGTTAAATAAAATTGGTTTAGTTTTAACGTCTAATATTAAAACATTATTATTTTTTTCATAAAATCACAGGCGAGACACGTATTGGTTCCCGAAACAAACCTTGTTAAAGGAAAGTAACTAAAGCCATTTTTATTTTTAGCTTACGTTTGCCCCGGGTTATAAATATGGCACCACAGAGAGGCCATTTTTTTTTAGAAACTGGACAGGATCGACGTTTGTCTCACCTCCTTTACCACCTCCTTCACTGTCCAGTGAGCAGGACAGTGAGGGAGGTAAAATCTCACTGTCAGAGAACTGCAGCAAAGAAGTTACCAAGTTTCCATAGCAACTATTGGACACCATCTATATACCATATATCATGCTTAGTAGGCATGCAATAAAAAGCCTGTCCTGTCCTACTTCAGCAAGCAAAAACATGGAGTTTGTTGAACTCTGGGACTTTGTGCTTTGGCTGTATGAGACTAAGACTGAACCTTTAGGCAATAAACATCACAGGTTGTGTTCAGTGTAATGAAAATGTTTGAATGTGCTAAATAAACTGCACCTTCCACCTACTGTTAAGCATGATACCAGGACTCTGGGTCATGGCAATGGTGCAAAGGGTTCTCTCTATATCTATAAACCTTGTAAAGATATTACAGGAAAACACACAAAGTATTATCACATTAGCACAGTAACTGAGTTCAAGATAAAGAGCTGGCAGGAGTACCCAACTCGAATAAATAGTGCTATTGATACATACTTATCAGAGGCGTATTGGCAGTGCATGCTGTCTTACGTTATAGTGGAAATTTTGATCAGGAAACTAGAATAATAACAAAGTGCTGCACCACAGATTCCATCTGAGTGTGATCCCTTCACTTTCCATCAAAGAAGTAACACTTTCTTTTAAAGTGGTTTTGTTCAAAAGTTCTTCAGGTATTCTTAAAGGCTTAGTTTAAAACTTTTGCACAGCACTAGATAACAAGAGTTGGACAGAATAATGGAATAAGGAGGTTTTGTGAAACTCGTCGACGTCAATATATTGGGAACTTAAAAACGACTGTATTTGTATGTTTCAAAATCTTTAAAGCTGTTAAGTGCCACTTTACAGAAGCTGGAAAGAAGTAGGCCATTAGCCATTTTAGTACAACTTAATAGTAAGAGAATAAAATGGATAAACCACGACTGTTAAATCCCAATAGCGGTAGAGCAGGCAGCACATTTATTGGCCATTGGTCTGAGGTGGTGCAGCCTGGGGTTCGAGCATGTCTTCTGTCTTAGCACATTTCCTGACTGATTGCTGAAGTGCACTGGAATAAATTAGAGAGATTCAAACTGAGATTGGAGTAGACTGAATATCTCATTGTAAGAAAAAAAAAAAAAAACGGGCCTGTTATATATTACCAGAATTAATGCTGCTGACTAAACTGAAACAAACTGATTCACCACTTTAAGGAACTGGAAAAAAAAATAAAAATAAAAAAAAAATAAGAAGAGTGACTTTGTCAGAATCAGAATCCAGCCTAAATGACCGAGGAGAACCATTAAACCTTCCTCTGTCTTAAAAATGAAGTTTCCTTCACTGAGACTGGCATCTGACGCTCCTGGATCAGCTGAATGAAGCTCAACGAGGATGACAAGCGCTACCCCCTTCAGCTCCCCACCAATGCCCTCGACACACTTTGGCGAAGGTTAGATCTGGAGTCCTGTCAGTCAAATGACACAAGCACTTTCTGCGGACGAGCCGTGATGCTTTTATTGGTTGGCCCCGTCCATCGTGTCTTGACCTCCGCTGCCTTTCCTCTGCCTCTTCTCTGCCTCTTCTCTGCTCTGAAGTAGAAATGTATGATGGCAGGCTTACGAGATTAACAAAGTGTGCTTCGAGAACTTTTCTGCAGCACAGTTAATTCTCAATACTTCCCATGGAGCTGAATCCCAGCCAAGTTGTCGTATTCATACATACTGGGAGTCATTCATTAATCAATGTTTTTTTTTTTTTTTAATGTCAAAACATGGTGGTGGGTAGCATTGTGATTTGAAAGTGAGGTTTTCAAAAAAAGGTAGATGAAATTCTAAACTGTTATAAACTCAGAGCAGTTTTTGACCAAAACCTTCCAGGTGACTTACAGATTTTTATCACAACTTCTCTAGAGAGTAGTTAAAGTTGAAAGTTTTCCAGATTGCCTTTATCTGGACTCCAGGACTATATGACAGTTAATACAACCACATCACTGGAAAACAAAAGAGAAATTAATGATGACAGTAAATCAGCGGGTTCTTAAAATACGCAGGTATATGCAATTCCCCACTAACTGATTTTCTCTTGAGCTCTGCACAACATAATGTCGCAATAAAGGTGGAAAAGTTTGAAATCACACATTATGGTCTAACTTCCACGTCGCAAAAATCTGTAAGTCTCTTTAACAGTGTTGTGCAAACATTTTTACATGTATATGGATTTCTAGGTCCAGAAGCTTCTGTACAATTTACTCAACAATGGGATGCAGATGCAGCTACTGAAAATCCCCAGAGATTTTCGAAAAGTCTGTAGCGTCTTACAGAAGCACAGCAGAGTGTGCTTGGAATAAAGAAGTACAGTGGAACATGTCACACAAGCAGCAGTTGTTGTTCTGGCTGCAGACAAAGGCGAGCACAGAGAGAGAAGTTTTATAATCAGAAGAGAACTGGATGCGCCCACATGTTTTGACTGACATGAGATCTTTGCAGAAACGAAGCACTTGGATGCCACAGCAGTCGCCAGTGAGAACTTATAGAAAATGCAGATTTGAAAAAAAAAATAAATAAAAAATAAAAAATAAAAAAACTGAACCTTTCCAGCCTCCACAGCTCCCCTCTGAGATCCTGCCTGCCGTTCCTGGGTGACAGATGGAGCTGTGTTCAGTTAACTCCTAGCTTACTGCCTCTGTCAATGGAGGGCTCCCCGGGGAGAACGGAGACCAACTGAGGGGCAGCAGTGACTCACATCGGCTTTCGCGCCCGGAAGCTTCCTGTGGCACTCGGCCGAGGACTCTGAAGTGACGAGGGAGGAGGACTCAGAGATCAAACACACATTTAATTAGACCAATTAGGCCCCTCACAGGTTTGATCCCTCCTCTGTGCTTTATCTAAGCCCTCTTCCATGAACAACCCAGAATGACTGACGTGGCTATGAAGTGGCAGAGGTATGGTCTGACATCTGTATTACTGAGCAGCAGATGGTGGGTCACGTAAAGCCCACCATGCATGATGATGTGGCAAAATACCATAACCAGGAGGTATTCCCTTGCTTCAGTCTTCCAGGAAGGAATCTGTACTTTCAATCCTGCTCTCTTTGGAGAAGACTGGGAACAATTGGCTTCACCGGACCCACCGGACTACTGTAATGTCTGGCTTAGACAGGACTGTCTACCTTTTGGACCTCCCAGGACAGTGGAAACCAGGCCCACCCAAGTCCTGCAGGAGCAAAGTAGCTCTGTGTGAGTGTTTGTGCTCCATCCACACGAAACTGGCCAGACTCTGTTCTCAGCGAGGGAAACCTGAACTCAATTTGAGACAAAAGCGACGGGGGAGCCCCAGAGTTGGATGATTTGCTTTGTTATTCATCCAGATTCATGGCCCTGACTCAGACCATAATTGCTCCTCCTGTGTAAAGTGTTATTCAGACAGATGCAGAAGGGGAAGATGATGAAACAGTGTGTGTGAGAAGGGCGGCAAATGCATTCATACTCGATTACCCACAATGGAACGTTGAAAACACGAAAATAAGAGGTAAAGCAACTTCAAGTATGGACATAGGAAGTCTAGACACTTTCTAATCAAGCACTTAAAAAGACAGAACCAGAGATGCTTGGAAAAGTAAAGTGACAGGAAGGACTCAAGTGCTCCAAATAAGATCCCTAGGCTCAAAGATTTGTCATGAAGTGTGTTTATGAGTTGTATTTAAAGGCAGTCAGCATCTCCTGTAGTTAGCAGCCAGAGTGAATCTTCTTTCAACTGTACTGTTTTTCATCTGTAACTGGATTTGCACCGACTCTTGAAAACATGGATCAAAATCCCTTCCAGACTTATTTAGGAAAGGATAATTCTGTGTTTCAATTATGTAGTAGTTCTGCAATAAAACGACCCAGAACCCTACAATCTATCCATAACCCAGCCACTTAGCACAACAGAATGAAGTTGTTTGATTGGGGGGGAAAAGTGTTTTAACAACTAATGCAACAATAATACTGTGGTTTTCTACAGCTGCTTGGATGGTTGAAAATAACGCTTGATTTGGCACTCTTATGATGTTAACTCGACTCTTTCATGAGGAGTTTTCTCTAATTCTCCAAACAGAGACTGCTCTGACTCCCCTTACCCTGAAGATATTGATAGTTCATAACCTACCCCATGTTTTTTTACTCTTTAAAATAACCAAATTTTCCCTTTGATTAGAGTTTGTTGTGCCACCTGCGGTGCAAAGCAGAACAGTAGCCTGGCTAAAAGTTGCGAGAAACCGCAGCTGAGTCAGCGAGTTGTTGTTCGTAGTTGAATTTATACTTCACAATAGTTCTTTAAAAAGTCTTAGTCTTGCAAGAGATAATCATCAGCAAGCGGATTGCATCATCGGGACAAGTGAGTGATAACCTGTTAAATTTTTTGCCTCGGTGAAAAAAGGCAAAACAAAAACAAAAACAAAAGAGGACTTACTGGAAGAGGGATTATGATGTCCAAAAAGACTTAAACACAATGAGATTTATGGGCCTATCAAAGAACAGAAGAAATGGGTAATGGGGGCATGCAAGCAGGCCCGACCGCAGCTTTCTGCTGACTGGTGCAGGCCTGAGAGGTGAGTCATGGAAGAGAGGCTGAGGGGGGTTCGAGGGCCATTATGAGGGTTAGTGGTGGTAACAGACTGAGCGAAATCGGGGGGGTTAATTCTTGGAAAGTGACGAGTAGATGCTGCTGTACACTTCAGATGCGAACACGCAAGCCTTGTCACTTTTTATTTGTTGCTTTTTCCTCTCTGTCACAATATCTGCTGCGGTTTAAGTGTACATCTCGGTACGCTGTAAAAAAAAAATGTTTAGCTCCAGTTTAAGAAAATGACTGCAAAGTAAAAGTCCCAAAGGAAAGTATTATGCACTGAACCATTGCACAAACAATAATCCCCTTTCTCTCAGGTCTGATTGAAGATGTGATTAACACCGCTGTGCGATGACGTGCTTGGCTTGTGCAACGCAGACCTCACAAAACCCTCAGTGGCAGGAAACATCGAGCCCAGGCTTGTGTGACGAAAACAAGCCACAGAGGCCGGTGTGAAATGACTCAACGACTCTTTTAAAGATTAGAGGAAGCTGATGGTGGTCACCACATCCACACATAAATCTACCAGAGCAACGGATTAGTGTTCGTCTGAGGTGAAGAGGCAGAAAAAGCAAGTGTGAATCTGAAGATGTCCTGTTTAGGAGGATAAACTAACCTGTCAGATTTCATATGACAGTCGCAAAACTTAACTACAAAGTCTTCCATTTAATTGTTTAGTTTTCTTAGTTAGGTGGAAAGCATCAGTACTCTCTGGTGCTGAGATACTTGTGGTAATATTAAAAAACAGCTGAGCTCAGAGCTGACAATACTTACAGTAATTTAAAAAGAAGTTGCCATCTAAAATGATTATTTAATTTTCATGTGCTCTTAGTTATTGCTGAGGGTGTCATCGAAACTGATTGAACAAATTTCGGTAACACTTTATTTGAAGGGGGGTGAATAAGACTGACATGACACTGTCATAAACATGACATAACACCTGTC
>NW_006799947.1:2086024-2141069 GCF_000485575.1 Poecilia formosa | reverse complement strand
TTGGTTAATGTCAAGTTGTCATAACAAAGACATTTTGAATAATGTCAACTTTGTATTAAAAGTGTCATAATTTACCGAATGACGCTTTATGACAACAGTCATAAATATTCACGAAGGCTTATTCATGTTCATGACAGGCGTTATGTCATGTTTATGAAAGTGTCATGTCAGCCTTATTAACCCCCCTTCAAATAAAGTGTTACCCAAATTTCTTACATTCAGCCCCTCATAATTTGGTCTTCTTAAATAAAATTCATTGCAAACAATTGCCTTTAATTGTTAGGATTAGGTTATAATATTGCAGTCCGTGATGCAACATATGGTGTTGGCAGCATAATGCAGGGAAGATGCTTTTCTTCAGCAGGTTCTGAGACCATGAACAGAGCTGATTGGAAGATGGATGGAGCAACTGAGAAATGTGAAGTTTGTGGCTACAAAGATTTGAGGACAACCCCAAGCATCCAGCCAGAGCGGCCCAGTCAAAGTCGAGACATAAATCCAATTGAGAATATGTGGCAAAAGTTTGAAATAGATGTTCAAAGACAGTGTCTTATCTTATCTGACAAAGTTGAGCTGTCTTGCAAAGAAAAAAAAAAATCAGTCTCCACATGAGAAAAACATGTTGCATTCATTTCTAAAAAGTACTTTTTGAGGGGGGATGAAAATCTTTTCAGATTTTTAATGGATAAAAAATCTTCAAAGTCATGTATAATTTTTGACATAATTTTGTGTTGGTCAATCACATAAAATCTCAACAAAACACATCAAACTTTGAAGTTGGGAACCCAAAGAAAAATCAATTATGGATGATCCACAAGATCTTAACCTCAAAGGAGAAACTTTTTTCAGGTTGTTTATTTGACACTACAAAAGACAGCTTTTTTAGTGGGCAAAACACTTAGTAGACTCACTTTGTAATTTGCATTTCTAAACTATACACCTGCACAACTCTACATGAACAAGCTTGCAATTAAAGAGGCCTGCCAGACCTCAACGAGCTGCTGCAGCTGATTGACAGGAGACATCAGAGCTGTCCGCTCAGATGGCAGTCCTTACCTCATAGGGAAATGTAGAGGTGGAGATTTTCTCATTTCATCTTGGACAACTGGGTTTGTATGATGGTCCATCATTTACAGATTCATACTGTTTCTCTCCACCGAGCAAAAAGTTTTGAACTTCTTATTTCCAACTCAGTGGCATGAACAGTGAATACTATAGACCCCATTCTGACTAGGCCAGTTATGTAAACTAAAAGAATAAACTAAATACGACTACATTCTTTTAAAACTGATCTATCAACTGATACAGGAATCTGATATTTCTACAGACTGAATATAACACCTTAAAACGGCCCCAATAGAAACAGAGGAGCTGTGTCAAAGGGTTAATTTTGTCCTATTTCTGAATAATACTTCTATAATTTTCCTATAAAACCATTTGAACAGCGAAGCTGTTGTGTTCGGATCACGTTTATTATATGAGATGTTTGACTCGGAAAGGTTCTCTTCAATATTTATTCAACGTTAATATGATTCTTTTTTCTGATCACATTTTTTGAAACTGACTGTAAAAGGCTTAGTTTGTAGTTTTGAATAATTAAATAAGTTATTTTAAGAAATGCAGTGAAAATGTCCCATTTGAAGTTATGATTATCAAGAAGAGCGTAAATAATAGTTGTTCTCTAAAGATTAATAATCTTATTTTATCTTTAGAGAACAATAAGAAACAAATATAAACCAAAAAACTGTATTTATCGATTTATAGTTTCCTTCAAAGTGGCAAAACGATAAAATATCCATGAGATTATGACTTAAAAGAAAAAAAAACTTCAAGAGGTATAAATCCATTCACATGACAAGTCATATGTGTCTTTTCCTTACTGTTGTGTCCACTGCTTTGACCGCAGTAGATGGCACATGTGTCGAAGTTTTATCCTGTGCCTTAAGCACCACACAGCCTTGGGGTCCCAAAGTGATGATGACTGCCGTGCAGCCTCGCCTCAGGAGCTCCTGAGCGGCCTGATGAGCATCCTCCACATTATTCACCGAGTAGCCGGTCAGCAGCTCTGCCTGCAAGGACGCAACCGGGAGAAATTGGACAGCTTTTAGGTCAAGGAGAGAAGTTAGTCACACGTTAGGAATTAAAATGAAAGGTCAGAAAAAACCCATACTGGTGGGGGATACTGGGAGGACGAGTAAAACCCTTGGTTAGGGAAATTCCCCTAGATAAAACAGCAAGGCAGCAGCGCGTGGTGTTTAGTGTGCAAGTTAACAAAGCTTTGTTTTCTGCCTTTTGTCATTTAATAAACACAGTAAAATATATTACAGTAATTTATGTCAACATGTCTCTAATTAGTAGCAGCTCACTGTTATGAGTCAGCCTTTTAATTACACAGTGGTCGTGGTCAGAAAGACCCATAAAACCCTCTGTGGAAGGCTTTCAGAGCTGGACAACAGTCTGCGTGCCTCAAATTCTCCCAGGGAAGAAGATCCTGTGATGTCACCCAGCTCCAGAATGATAAAACAGTGATAAAGCAGGACCTGATGGGAATCAAAGAAGGCTGGAACCACGGCAGCCATCTTTAGTATTGATTTCTGCACAGACAGAGCTCCTGTTTGTTATGTTTCCCCAACAAACTGGTGTTTGTGTGAGCAGATTAATACTGTCTTGCAAAAAAAAAAATAGATGCTAAATGACATGCACAGTCTCGTATGCTGAGTTCAGCATGTGTTTGCTATTATTTCCCTGGTGAGTGGAGCAGCACTGCAACATAATTACTCATTATTTCTACCACGGTACTGGATATCAAACAGAAGAAAGCTAAATCATAATTTAGTTGTAGTTGTATCACTTCGACACTATGAATCAAGATAAAACTTCTTTGGGTTTAAAAAAAAAGATCAAAAGATGCCAGAGGAATGCAATTACAGACAGTTTTGGTTCTTTGAAGCTACACTGAAGGACAAACACAGAATTCACTTTTCTCATTTTTGCCACAGTTCAACCACAAATCTGAATGTGATTTACTGGAATAAACCAACAAAAAGTACATTATATCTGTGAAGTGGAAGAAACAGAATGCACAGTGCGGTTCGACGAATGAAAATTGGACCCAGTCTGACTGAACTTAAACTATTTCACAGAGAAAAATGAAGCTGCAGTGGCTTTACAAAGAATTAGCTCAGTGGAGGCTGGAAGCAAATGCACATTTTTCATATTTTTAAAGGCGCTATTGAGCAATCTTAATTTTAAAAGCAAAGATAGAGACTTCGTATCGCTAAGCTAGTAAAATATGTTATAAATCAATATTCAGCATAAATTTGACACTGAGTTGCAGGTGAAGATTGGTGAAGTGCTGCTTGTGACCACTTTACTATTATGTATTAAAGCGTGTGCGAGAGAATCTGTGTCAGACCTGATGGTCCTCAGGTAGAGATCAAAGGTGGTTTCCCTGACTATTAAACCCGTCAGCATGGTATGTTGGCTGAGGATCAAAGGGCGCCTTGCACTTTGTCATCCCAAAGCCTTTCTTTCTCTCCTCGGTACCCCGAGCAGGGGGCACGTCGCCGTGAGACGCGCCTGTCTGTGCACGGTGCGTGTCGGCTACGGCGTCCGGACGGGAGGGTCAACCAGCGGCTGACACACGTGGGGATCTGCCCGCTTAGATTCACCCAAACTGAGATCTGTCAGAGAGTCAGAGTAAGCGGTGATCTGGGACAGCTCAAAAATAAACCGGTGCTTTCAGAGCCCGCAGCCAACTCGAATGCCAAAGGAGAAAAAGAACCGTTTTGTTAGTCATCGGCTTCACACCAGGGCAGGGAATCAATCTACCTCCCTCTGTGTTCAGAAATATGAGCAGAATTACAGCTCTCTCACTGTTCAGGCATACCGGTGTGTGTGTGTGCGTGTGTGTGTTTGTGTTAGTGCATGTGTTTGCGTGCACACACAAACACAAGAGGACCTGTTCTCTTTAAAGCATATGCACTAAAAATCTGCTAACAGTGTGGGTGTATTTAAAGGAAGGTACATGTTTATGCATTAAAAAAACAAAACAAGGCTGTTGTTACAGGTTTTTATACCATTATTTTTTTGTTTGTTTTTTAATCACTTAAAAAACTGCAAATGTAAAAGAAAAATGCTAAAATGACTATTTAGTTGGGATTTAAATCAGTGTGCCTTCATGAAAAGGTTGTACACTTTAATACATTTCATGAGGGCAATTTTTAAAATCACTTCCTAATTAAATTATCCTTCTGAAGCTAATAGATCTAAAAGGAAACTCAGACCTTTCAAGGGACAAGCTCCATAATTTAGAGCGCCTGGTGACATATCAGTTTGTAAAGACCAGAAACAGTAGCGCACGAGAACGAAACTGAATCTAGTGCCTTGAGAAGATATTCATATTCCTTGCTCATTTTCACAATTTGATACATCACAGCCATAAACCTCAACTAGCTCTACATAATTTGATGAACAAACATAAAGTAGTTGTGAAGAGGAATGAAAATGCCACAAGAACCTCAGAACTTTTTCTCAGACTGCATGTGATGGCCATTTGTGTTAAAATCTCTTCCACTCTCTTTGCATCAAATCTAATTGATATTTTTCCCCATTCCTCTGCAAAATAGTCAGCTTGGATGGAAAATATCTGGAAGGCTCGATGACTGAGCTTTTAGGTCTTGATCCAGGTGAAATGCAAATGGCGGTCATGGATGTGAGAAATAATATCCAGCTTAAATCTCAGCAACATTCGCAGTATTTCTGGAATCAGACAACTTTTAAAAATCTTCATTAGCCAAAATAGCTGCTTTGTTTGGGTCAGAAAATTAGTCTGAGATCTAGAATATCATTGGATTGAATATTTTGAGAGTGAAGTGTATACATACATAACAAATGTGGCTCATATTCAATAAAAGACAAAACAAATTATGAAATTATCCATTTAACTTTATACTAAAAAACAATAAATCTTTGGAATTCTATGTAAAGCATCAAATCTTTATCTTGGAATATATTGCAGCTTGTCTAGCTAGATCAAAAATGATCTGAAATCATCTGACTGCATGACAAACACCTACTCCCGGGTGGAATGTTTTAGTGCTCTTTCAACCTCTTCCCCCCGCACAGTAAATAATATGACAGTACCTCCATGACCTGACAATCGGAGGGGGGGGGGGAAGAGGAGACATGTTTCGTTTTCGTCAACTCTCCCTTTCATGTTCCCACACCTGGCGACAGCACCTCGACGCCCCGCATCACCACATCAAATAAAGAAACCCAGTTAAACTGACATCCACCTCATCCCCAGAGGGGGGTGACTAACTCCGCCAAAGAGCACATCTGCCCTGTTGTTTTTACTACCATTCCCATCAGTCCCTGCCCCCTGCAGCTCGTCTGTTATCGCCTGACAGTTAGCGTTCAGGGCGTCTTGGCGTACGTTTTCTGGAGACGTGCTTGTTGTCTTTCTGAAAGCTGTGAGTTTATTTGGCTCAATAGATGATTTATAGATGGGCTGACAGGAGTTCATGAAGCAGGAAGCACATATGCATCTGTGTTCAGAGGTTCATTTTCAACTCACATCTCAGTTTACGTCTGATGTTGCCATTTGGGGATCTTCAAATATATGTTGTTTGGAATGTAAGAGGCAATATTTCAAGCAATATAAATGAAAAAAAGGATCATTTTTAAGAGTTTAATTTCTTAAATTATAACTGTGCGCTGGAGCTTTTTTGTGCATCAATCAGGTGGACATTTAAAACCCACCATTTTCCAGCCAGAAATAATTCAGAATCAGCTGTCCTAATTTAATTTTCTGCCCAATTTACAGACTTTTTCAAATTTGTTTTCCATTGTTGCCAAAGTAAGAGCTGTCACAAAGTTTATGTTTGGACTCCACCGAGAGTGCCCCATGTCACCGATCCTGAATGAGTAAAAAAGGGGATTAAAGTGATTTTAACATGGTCCTTGATTCTAAATATGGTCTGAGTGCTTCTGAATTTGCTGATTTATTGTGATTTTCACACACAGCCATCCCTGGGGTTCACCCAGCCGGTTTATGTGTTGCCATTGTTCAAAGGGGTGACCAGGCAGAGTTAAACAGAATTGCTGTGCATGACAATTTCAGATTTTTGTGCATGCATGTCTGAGAAAGATGGAGTGATGGTGCATGGAAGTAAACAGTAGCATGATCCATGAGTGTTATTTGTGATTCTTCACCTCGGACTCATTACAGCAAAACACATCAGAGACCCTGTAGAAACCGAAATCCAAGTCAGGAATGGCTGGCGCTGGGTTGAAGATCGTCCTTACTGCAATAAGAAACAAAAACGGTCCGTTTCATTGATTACTGCATCAAACGTCAGAACTGATAGCTTGAGCAGAGCTCGAAAAATGCAAATGTTCAAAATAATCCAGCCGGTTATACAGCTGTCAGCTTGTTTTTGAAAGGATTTTAACAGTTTCACTTGGTGAGATCTTTTGTCTTCTCCTTTTCTGAGTCTCGCTGCCAAGACATCTTAATTAAACCTTCACTTGGAACAAAGGCTTGCAGGCGACCGCTGGGGATTGCTCTGGAAAGCAAAGCTCAAGTGGAAGAGCTGCTATAAAAAGAAACCCTTTAAACAATTAAATTAGCACTCTGTGAGAAAAAGAGAATAAACGGTGAAAAGATCTCGCATCTAGCAACATTTAGCAGGTTTGCGTGAGGAGACAAACTTCAACATGAGGTGTGCATATGACCATGTGTATATGCGTGTGTATGCTTGTGTGTGGGTGTTACGCGAGTTGTGACCCTCTCCGCATGTATATGAGAGTGAATTTGTGTGTCACAAGTAATCCTCTGTATGTGTTGCAAATCACTGTCTAATGCATATTCATGAGAGCATTAATGCGTCTAATACCACGATTTCTGTGTATGTGCGAGGATAAGCCCAGCCTGACGAGGCGATTAATTCCGATATCTCTGTGTACAAAATAAAGCCTTGCGCGAGTCTGAGAGTTGGAGGGAAATATACATATCAACGCTGGTGACATCAAAGTCTGTTGTGCAGAAGTGTGTGTGCATGCGTGTTTGCGTGGGCCCAGAAGAGAGCAGATGCGTGGGTTTGCACAGGGCTTTGGCCACCTGGCACTTTGAGGTGGATGCTCGGCTGCTGGAGAGTAAAAGTGGAAATAATGTCTGTTTCAGCGGACATGAAATACTTCTACTGTATTTGCACTCATGATCTAAGGAGACCCAACTCTTTTCAGTCTTCCTATCTCAACTTCGGACTGACTAGTTTTCAAGACAAGCACACAAGAAACACAGAGAAAGTGATTCCTCTGAGTATGTAAAACAAAAAGATCTTTGTGAATCTGTCTGCCGAAGCAAATGCTGTTAGAAATGGTCAGTTCATTACTCTGTCTATCCTTCTTAACGTTGCTATTCAGTTGCATTATGATGTTAAATTAACATGGATTCTGCAGTTTTGATGAAGACAACAGGCCTTTACATTAAAGATTAAAACATTTGTTTTGGTAATAACTTTAGCCCCAACTTTATAATGGTGTAAAGCTGCAATCATACTGTTTCCCATCTTGCTATATATGTTGGCAAACTGGAAATTGCTTATCATGCAGGTCTAAGCATCAGCATTGTTGCCAACTTAGTAACTTTGTGGCTATATTTACCATCTTTTGAGACCCTTCTAGCAATTTTTAAAAAAAAATAATAAAAGAAACAGAGACAAATCAAGTAACTTTTTTCTATTATTGGAGACTTTGGCAACAGCACATAAAGCCCCAATAGTACCGCAGCTACAGTGAGCAGTGAGTGCTGCCTTGAGCCCCTCCCACCTCCAAGGCATTTGCAGGTGATCAGACAGCAAACTTGTCATTCAGCTCACACATTTGAGACCCACTACATTCCATTTGACAAAGGGCGTAAATATAATATAAATACATTTTTCTAGGTAGGCTATTTAAATATTTTTGGTGCCAAAAACTTTGTGATACAGCAACCAAAGTCCATAGGAAATTATTAAGAGAACTTCAGAACTTCTGGAGAACAACTTCTTTAATAGATTACAAGAGAGTATGAAACATTATTTTAAACATCTGCATATTAATTTGGTGGGAAAGTATTAAATGAGTTGTTTTATTAAAAGGCAATAAATTATTTTCTTTGTAAGATTCCTACAGTACAAACTAGAATAAGTAAATTGCTTACTATTATTAGGGTTATCTATCTTTAATTTCTTCTGAGAACATTGTATTTTGGTGTGCACTTTTAATACTCTGTCTGAATTGACCTCGCTGTTGTTAAGATACACCCTGACGTTCTTGTGTTACTCAAAGCTATCATCAATAATCAGATTATGTTTTGTTCCTGCAGACAAAACAGCTGTTATGCACAAGGGTGAGTCACTTTATTGTGCAGGTGTTGAGCATGCATAAGATGAACATATGCAAAACATCCACGGAAGGAATCTGATCAATATTCCCACGAGAGCAGCTTGAATGTAGTTCCTCATGCACTTATGCATGGAGTGTCTTCACGTTGCACAGACTGACGTGTCTGTCTGTCTCAGACTGCTTTGTTTTCTAGCCAGGTGTTAATAAAACCACACAAACCAGCACAAGCGCACGGACTCTCACAGCTGCTGGGACAGATGTGGCAATTCTGGGATGTGTGGGTACTGAGTCACGTCTGGCAGCGGGGCACATGTGTGTTTGTGTTTCATGACTCTGGGCTTTTTAGTGTTGGCTGGTTCAAAGTCTGGTTGCACATGAGCTGAGAGAGCTGCCAGAGGAGTTTTAAGGGAGCACAAAAAAGAAAAAAAAAAAAGAAAAAAGAAAAATTGTTGACGTGGTTGGTTTAGGACGAAAGGTGGATGGAAAACAAGGCCAGCGAGAAAGCAGTGAGACACACAGGAACACGCATACACACAGAAAAGGGATGAGTCATCAGTGAGTATGTGAAAGGGCTTAAAGAGGCTCTAATTGCATCTGGTGAGAAATATAATAGCAGCATCTTGTTAAGGAAGTGGAAGAGACAAAAAGGAGTGAAAACGGAAGAAGAACAAGCAGAACTGAGTTTTTTCCATTAACTTCTCTATACTAAATGGTTGGTGGCAATAATTCTGCATATTTTCCTTTCAAATAATGGCATAAATCAAACTTTTTTTTCTTCACAGGTTATCCAGACTTTCTAGGAACTGGCATCCGCAGTGAGTGTTGCTCGCTGGTGACATTTGCGTAAATTGAGCGTCGCTTCACCCCCGCGTTATTAAACCCATTAACACCCGTTCCCTCCAGAGAACTCCATTTACGCAACGCTCTGGTGCAGCAACGTCGAGGTGGCATCTTTGCCAAACGTCTGCGCTCGCCTTGCATCTCTTCTGGTGCTTCATGCCAAGCTGACATGGAGCGGAGGGGGGGGGGGGGGGGGGGGGGTGCTCGGAGAGGCCATCTGGGTATCCCATCTGCAACACGGTTACGGCTGCGACTCTTTGCTACTGGCAGCCTGCAGCGAGCGATTATGGACGACAGTCTCTGATGACAGGGGTGACAGTCTCCCGAGACGTTTCTGTGACGCGGAAGGCTGCTAATAATAGATTATTAACTCAGTAACCTTGTGACAAAAGAAAAGTGGAGGGTTGAGTTTGACAAGACAGAGGGTGGGGACGAAAAATGAAGCTTCTCAGGTGAAGACGGTCAAGAATCCTCATCCAGAAGTGGACTTACGGACAGTGTTATTTGCTGCTTTCTTTTACGTTTGGTATAAATTATTACGGTGAAATAACATTAGAAAGCTGTAACTCTGGGATGACTCTTAGTTTTACATGTTACTTTCATTCTGTTCAAAGTCACTCAAATAGAAAATGTCAAGTATACAAATCTCGTTTTCCACCAGTTTTTTTGCTACATTGCAATGGAGCCTGACCAGGTCTAAATGACTTAAGTTTGATTTCCTACAAACAAACAAGTACAAATAAACAAGTACTCTGCCTCTAACATACAATGAGATAAACCAGGTATCTCTAACTTTGGTGTAATGAATACTAAAGTCCTTAGGATCCATTTTTTTCATCCCAACGACTCCACCACTGTCACTAAGATTAAAGATCTGCGAAGACCAAACAAAATGTTGGCTCTACAAAGGTGGAAAGGGTTTTCAGGCCACCAGCAAGAAGCTCTTTATGAATATGACATCTTCTCAAAGGACAGACTGGGAAATAGAAAGCTCAACATTATACCCTTTTGTCCAAGTTTGGTTCTTCGTAATTCAAAAAATTGTTCTTGGGCCAGAGAAGATGGCTCAGTCGGGTCGTCACTGAAGATTTGGACAAAAGTAGTGTTTACACACACATCTGAAAACCCAGATGGCCTTCTAGACAAGTGGATTATATTGCAAGTGCCTTCAGACCTTTTGGCTAAGAGTTCTGGACACATTTCTTTTCACTGTCCCAACATGAATCCTTGATGACCCAAAGCTTTGTCCTCACTCACTCCCAGCCAACATCACACAATATACAGTAAAGATCTGACTAGTTGATCAAATCTGGTGGTTATATCATGCAGTTTCAGTTTCGTTACTTAAAAGCACATTTTTATTAGCAAAAGCATCATCTGTGCATGTGATAGTAGTTACACTGACCTTTATTGTCATGAGCCATTTGCAGAGCCCGGAGGGAAGTCTGCGAACTGATCTCCAGCTGACACACCAAGACTTTAGCTTTTCTGATTGCAGTAAGAGCTTTCTGCAGCTCCTCTTCGCCCAAACGCATGTTGGCACCGGCCACAATTACAATGGCATTTTCACCTTCCCATGGAAATGCAAAAACATGTGTAAGGATAGCAGCAGACATATTTTAAACTGAATGCAAACTCTCAAACCCATACATACATGCATGGTAAAAAGGAATTACACCATCTTTAGATTTTAGGTATCCGGAGATATGCCAGGTTCTAAGACATTGTCATTTACACAACAACGCTTATTCCAAAATGGAATAAAAAAAATAAGCACACTCTTAGTGTTTTTGTTGCATTTCAGAGAGAAAATATAAGCTAGGTGCTGCTAGCCAAATTTAGCCACCTCAATAAAAGCCTAGTTTTGACAGTATTCTGTCACCACCCAGGCATTACACCATGAGCACCAGCCAGATAGTTTGTTGGTTCATCTTTTGCTAAAGCCCAGACCTGTGAAGTCATGGACTCCGCTGGACTCCTGAAGGTGTGACGTGGTATCTGGAACCAGAATGTTAGCAGCCAATCCTGTAGGTCTTGTAAATTGGTGAGTCCATTGTTTGTCCAAAACATTCCATAAATGTTCAAATTGATGGAGCTCTGCATCATTTGGAAGCCAGGTAAACATCTCAAAACATTTTTTGTGCCACTCAAACAATTTTTTATTACTTTTTATTTTGTAGCAGGATGCACTATGCTACCGAGAGAAGCCAGAGGGTATGCAGTTCCTGTTAAAGTGTTAACATGAACTTCAGCAGTGCTTAGGGAAGCGTTACGTGTCACTTTCACATCAACATGAATTGCAAGGTTTTCAAATCATTTCCCAAACCAACATCCTGCTTTCACTAACTCACCTTTTCATTAGTAGTGCCAATCGTTGCTCACTTAAGAGATCCACATGAACCTGCCCAATCCATCCACATAAGAGATCATAATCATCAGTGGCCAGTAAGAAACTTTAACATCCTCAGCAGCTTGAGCTACAGCAGCTCATCTTTTGGATTGGATCACACAAGCCAGCATCAATGGGCACTGGCCCATCCATGATCCCATCACTGGTTCACCATAGTTCTTTTTTTAAGATGCTCTGCCACCACAACTTGGCCTTTGTCAAACTCACTCTAGTCATGCTCCTTATGCATCAACACTAAAGTCAAAATATTCTGTTTAATATATTTCACCCATTAATAAGTGGAGAAATGAAGTAATTAATGTTAATCATCCCTCATGTCAATGGCCATGAATACAGATGTAAATTAAAATGCTCATCTTATCTAATTGTAGCCAATAAAAATCTTTCTTTTTGGTGTTTTTTTTGCTTTTTTGAGTGCTTGACATTCTTTTCCTTTTCAATCTTGAGCAATGAGCAATTTCTAATTGGTTTCAAAGATCCATCACCAATGGTTCCTTTAAAGAAAACCCACAACCATGATAGCAAAGCCCAACATATAAAATAGAAATTCATCTATTTATTTCAAAATTGAATCATGCTGAGATGTAAATATGACAATGAGCACAAATAATTTTAGGCAACTGTGTTTAAGCACCTTTTAATTTGCAGGACCCTTCTGAGACATGTTAAAACACAATTCAGTATTTCTATGGGTTAAGGATAGAAAAAAAAAACAATATTTAACTGATTCTGCTTTAGTTCAACTCCCATTTACAAAAAAGGCGATAAAGATTGAAGACTGAGATCCAAAGATAAGCTCTTTTGTTCAGTAACTGACAGTAAATCTCCTGGAACTATTTAAATGTAGAGATATACACCGGTGTATTGTGTGTATGCGTGTGTTATAGAAGAAAAAAAAGAGTGCTGATAGCCTACAGGTATTCTTGGCTGTGCATGCATGAAATCATTTCTCCATCTCAAAGAGCTTTTTGGATCTCAGCAGGGCAGTACAGGTTAGCGGCACAACCATTTACCTGCATCGTTGACGGTGATTGAAGCAGCTCCTGTGGCTGCATCTGAAGTCTGCCAAACAAAGTCTAAGACAGAAAAGAAGAAAAAAAGTGCCTATGTTTAAACGCATTTAATGTTTGTCTTTGCGGCAAAGCAAATCTGTTCCAGTGCTAGATGTTTTTTATACACTTATGGAAGACAATGCCAGAATTGCAGTACCTACCACTTGCTTTGTGTGCATTTGGCTGGAAACATTTACAAGGGGTTTTGGACAATATTTGAAAAGCAGCTTAGTTAGAAATTGTTTAAATTTTTTAGCTAAAGCAATAGAGCTAAAGGTGCTGATGTAACAAAATGATTAATCCAAAATGCCAGAAATATGTGGATCTGAATGGGAGACTTATGTAGTGCACTATGACAATGGCAACCAAATTTGCTTGAGTGTGGAGAAAAATACTGCAAAAATATTACCTGTGTGTACATCATTGTCCTTGAAATTCTGGATATAATTGTCTCCAAAGAAGTCTTTCCCAACCTAGAGGAGATTGAGAGCAAAACGATTCCAACAAAGAGAGTGTCAAGTAGGGTCAGACTTGGTTAGCGGCAACTTTTGAAAAGTGAAATACTCAAATCTCTGTTGGGCTGGATTTTGGTGCGCCCTGCCAGCATACTGGCATGGTGCCGTTGCCGAAATTGTGCAAAAACG
This sequence comes from Poecilia formosa, assembly GCF_000485575.1. NCBI lineage: Eukaryota > Metazoa > Chordata > Actinopteri > Cyprinodontiformes > Poeciliidae > Poecilia > Poecilia formosa. The sequence continues at coordinate 2,127,732 of NW_006799947.1, read as the reverse complement.
AACAAACAAAAGCCAAGACAAGCACACACCCGCAAACACACGACCAGCTGCGCCAAGCCTTGAAGACACGATAACCCCGCCTTAACGCCTCTTCATGCCCACCTCGCTATCGTTTCCATTCCCTCCTTCCCCTCTTTCCTTTATCCGCTTTGGGATGTCCACATCTGTAGCTACTTCGGGTTGTGAAAGGGGTCCCCACCTTGCCCTGAGGCTTCCAATTCGAACCCACGCTTTCTAAAAAAACGTGCTTCAATCCGAGCATATCTAGCTGCCTGTGATAGTGGGTTGGAATGGTATTGGCTGCTTGGCCCCGTTCTCTTTGAAGAGCGGCCTTTCGTCTTGGATGTTTTTTTGACAAGCCTGGGTGTCTATTTTTGGGTTCTCCCCATGCCCGGAGAGCTCCTCCCGCACTAGTTTGATATCGATTGGGCCTCTTTGTTCTGACTGAGGTGGGGCTTTGGCGCTTTAGTGCGCAGGTTGAAAGGCCGCGCTGAGCTTGCTGATTGGAGACTCGAGGTTGTATGGTTTGGGAATACGCTTGTTTGAAGGCGCGCAGGCGTGGGTGGGCAAATGCATGCGCTATGGTATTGATCATGAAAAAATGAGACATGGACAGTTGATATAGTGAAGTGGGAACAAAGCTAAAAGATTTGTTGGAGTTGTTAAGTTGGCGGACCATGGTATCTGATGGTTGGGTATTTGCTGTGAGTGAGACAAAACTGGACGAGTAAAAATACTTATCTTTCAATTGAGATGATGAATTATGCCCAAGAAATTCAAACTTCAACCCATACTCAACCAAATTACCAGCACCTGGCTTTGGCTGAAAACTTCATGTCCCTTCCATACCTTGCAGATCATGGCAGTTTTCACCCCCAGTCTAGCTGCCTGAATGCACTGGTTGGCTCCTTTCCCTCCAAAGCCAATGAAGAACTTGTGACCATGGATTGTTTCTCCTGCTTTCGGTAGCCTTGGTGCCTGGCTGGGGTGAAAAAAAACAACAACAAAAAAACATTCCAGCATTCAATTATCACAAAAATGTGTAAGAAACATTTCCAGTAGAATCTGTTGATTGATTGAAGGTCTTGCAAGTCAAGATTCAACACAATGTAAAGAATGTTTTAATGGATGAAAAAATGGGACATGACACAACCACATGTATCCTGGTAAAAACCAGCCTCTTGTCCAACACTTTATTTCGGACAGAGGGTCTGGGCTCTTGGCTGTCAAGAAACAATTGCTTCTTGAAGGCGTGGACTGTTGTAGTTTTAAATGTACTCAATCGCTAACGTTTGTATTTGATGTATGTAATCACCAGTTCAACGTTATAAAACATGAAACTGCCTACACTGTAAACAACCATCTCCCACCGCAAAGAGTGAAGTGCTGAGCAGAACCAGATGGCTGTTACTGTGAATTCAATATTTGGCCAACACAGACTGAAAGGCTTTGTTCACATTCTATGCTACCATTGCTAAAACTACACAGGCAAACTACAAATCTAAAACAGCACAGAAAATCATTGTCATTGTGCCCATCTTCTTCTGTTCGCTGATTGGCCTGGTAGAGAATCTAAATGGAGGGAATTCTAGTGAATGGGAGAAAGCCCAGACTGTGCTGTAAACAACATTAGAATCGAGCAGAATAGCACAGGAATGCAATGGGCAGGCTAAACTACAGGGGAAAAAATGTAAGCATGTGGATTTGGAAATTGCTTCATCGCTCAAAAAAGCACCATTCTACTTAAACCTGAATAATCCAGTGCAACCATTTCAAAATTGGAAAATGATGCAACAAGCAAATAACAAAGATGTCTCAACTTGCCTGATGCCTGACTCATTGGTTGGTAAAGTTCAACCTTGCACAGGTGCATATGGAAGGAGATGTATATCCCCTGAATCCTCTGAAAGATTCAGAATAGGTGGTGAGTAACGAAGGGGTGAGATAACATAGAGCCTTATGGCTACATTTGAGGGCTTTGTGGTCTGGCCCTGGGCACTACTGGCTTGATGCCACTAGGATTGTGGGTAGCAAACTGGTATCATAAACTTGTTTTTGAAAGCACTGATTCATTTCTCTAAGCGTGTGTGTGAGCATATTTGTGACAGGTGCGCTGTTACTGTAAGTTTACTCAAACACAGGATTTCCAGTAATTGAGCAGCTTTCCCCCCCCCTCCTTTTTTTAATCCTGGTGTTTTTGCATCTGAGTATTAAAACACAGGGAAAAGAAAACAAATCTCAAGATAACAGAATATTAGGCTAGTGAGGCAGAAATTCATCTGCTAGGAAAAAAAGAACAAAGATTGTAAAGGTAGGTGTTCAAAGCACATTTGTCCTTTGAACGCATTGTTACCTTTGTATAATTTGAATGCTACAAATAATTTTACTTTTTTGTAACTTTTTTTATATTTATTTTCCTCGGGAAGTTTTGTCTTGCCAGATCACACTATTTTGAATAGTCTTTTATATAAAACTTTCTCAAAAGGGGACTGAATATAATAAAGAATGGACCAAACAAGACACAAAAATCCAACCCAAGCAAACGTCTTAAGTCTTGGAAACATATTTTTGCAATATCTGACTAAAATACACTCTTCATATCTCTAAAACAGAATAGCAACCATGTATACGTGTATGTAGAGGGGAAAAAAGTTTTTTTTATATATCTGGGTGAAGATCTATGGTTAGCAATTAGATAGCTTAGTTGTTGGAACAGAAACTAAATTAAGCAGGAAAACTCTTTAAAAAATATGTGAATCATAGTCATTCTACAATGGTCCAGATCAATAACCTGTGACTTCTATGTTTGGTTTCTTCAAGGGAAAAAGTCATTTAGTCTAAACTGAACTATGCCAAACTAGCTAAAATAAAAAAGCTAATAGGCTAAACAAAGAAAACTAGTTAAAGGTAAACAAGGCTAAACTCAGTGACATAAAACAACAAAAAAGCAAGGCTAAGCTACATTAAGCTAGTTGATCACAACTAGCTGTGATCAGCTAAGCTAATCACAGCCAGAACAAACTTTGCTAAAATAAGCTGAACGAAGTTAAGCTATGCTAAGCTAATACAAGATAGGCTAAGATACACTGAGTTAAGTGTATCTAGGTGAAATAAAAGATGAATTACTCTTCTGTTTTTCATTTTTAAGACATATTTTAGAGTAACAACATAGCATACTTTTTTGGACAAAACAAAACAAAACAAAACAAAACAAAAAAAATTGCTTTATTTCTTCCAAAGCTGTAATTCAACAAAATATAAAAAAAGTGCTAGTTGGAGGGATTTTTCTTCTTCTTCAAGCTATATCTCATCCAATATATTTCTGAGAATCAAATCAAAAAGTTTCTATTGGTTTTCCAGAAAATTACAAAAGAATAAAGATAAAATGAAACAACTAAATAAAACATGATGTTTTTTTCTTGATGGGATGTTGGCATGAAGGAAGTGAACATTATTTAAGTGAAGTAATTAATAGCACTCAGTGTTTCTATCTGTATCGCTACTTCTAAATGAAGGTCAGTAATGCCTTACAAGTTTTAGAAAAATCTTGAAAAGTCTGAATTGAAGCAATGATAAACTGAGTATTATGAGGTTAAAAATAAAAATCAGGCCTTCACATTTTTTTCCATGGCTATTTGAATTTTTATGAGGTTTTCCCAGCACTATTATATACATTTATAGCTCTTAAAAGGACTGACATTCGAGCTTTATAATAATGAATAAACCTTTGGCTTGTTTCCACCTGAAGACATATAAGTGTCAGTAAAGACAAACAGATTTCCAAATTCTTGACTCAAACCACCCACATCTCATAAAATGCAGAAACACACTCGGCTATTGTTGTTTGTGGTGAGTGCATCGGGCAAACAGCACAGTTATGTGCTAAAGTGCGACCTCAGTGTGTTTTCTCCCACGGAACCAAGAGGCCAAAGCAGGTGTTCTATGACGCGGATTGTTTGCTTTGAGGCTGACTCTCATTTCCCTCTCCTGTGTCTGCGCCTCAGCTGCTGGCAAGAATCACAGGGAAGTAAACGAGGACAAAAAGAAACCCAAAAGATTTTTTCCACAATCTGAACTTTCTTTCAGAGGCTCTAATGTGGACCGGAAACTTTAAAAATAAGACCCAGACGGACATCAAGGTTTTTACCTGAGAAGAAGTTTTTTAGAACAGGATGCATACTACATTATTGCATAATAACTAATTTAATTCAAGTGCAATGACCTTTAGATCAAATTATGAGTCACAGAAGTGATTTTTCTGAGTCCAGGAGGCTGTTTAGATCCTTGTTGTGTAATCGTCCTTGTCCATAAAAGAATCCTGTTGCTAAGGTTCCAGGAAATCAGAAAAAGGTGAAAAGGGGGACGGGCTCAAGCCACCTTACATTGACAACTGGTGAACTGCTTTGCTAACAATAGGCACATATGTGGGCGTTTAATTCTCTGTTCACACCATTTATCTGAGCCACGTGCAAGCTGCCATTATGCAGTTAGTGACCAGAGGCAGCCTATAGTGCCATATAACAAGCCACTTATCAGTATTCTCATTGTCTGGAACAGCCATGGATGCATTACTGCTTTAATTTATTTAATTCTATCAATTATAGACAATAATAAGGATTTCCGGGCAGACCTCTAAAACATCTTACTCTATCATAAATACATGAGATTATTTACATAAAGATTTTTATAACTGATTAATAAACATTTAATAAACTACCTTTTAAATAAAAAATGACTGTTCATAAATCAGTAATTATAAGTCATACAGCAATACGTTGCTGTAATACGTAAAGGGAGAGAGAAGGTGTAAAAGCAACCAACACCTTGCTAATAAGTGACTTCCTACCACTCTCCAGAAAACATCTTAATTCTTGAAACTTTATAATTATGTGCTTATTAATAATCTATAAATTGTTTATTATCAATGAATGATTTCTAAGGCGTAATCCTATTATAAAGTGAAACCAACAAATGTAGTTATTCCTTACAGTAAATCAACAGAAAGAACAAAATACTTAATTTGACCAGTTGTACCAGTTTATAGAGCCTATAAATGTGTGGCATAAATAATTATTTAAGTATAAACATCTTTCTACTAAAACATCATCTTTTTGTTTTTGATTGATATACTGATTATATTCAAATTAACTGATCTAGTTATTAAATATCCTGTCTTATTAACAAAAACAATAATAATAAAATAGTAAAAAGTATGAATTAATGGGAATTTTGAAAATGGGAAAATAACTTTCTAAGACCTGGAAATGAAACAGGTTTGATCAAAATCTAGTTATCTAGTTGACGTTATATGAAAACCTTTTCTGAGAAAGTAAAAGAGAAAAATAGAGTGCCAAATTAAGGTATCTACCAGAAAGGTGGGCAATACCGCAATCATTCCAATACATAAAAACTAATCCTTCCCTCCAGCGTTAACGTTTTGCGATGCTGCATTCTACAAACTATATACAAATTTTTTTAAATTTATTTTACAATTGTTAATTTATGTAAGTAGTAATAACATTGTCATTATTTTATGAGAACACCTGTTTTATTGCTCCCAATTTCAAGGAAAAGTTTATTCTAAATGGTCAGAAAGCTATAGCAGCAGGGGGCGCTGTTATTTCTTTGACGAAGCTTTAAAAGTATGAGAAGCAGACCTGCGCCTCCTTTCAGTGTGCTGCGGAGGGTAGAAATAACTCCTGGCTGCTCGAGGGTTTGAAGAAGTTACAACTGGAAAAAGACAGAGTGAGAAACAGCTGAGCATCTAAAGGAGAAAAGAGATAATTAAGACTGTGGGCCGTATTTGACTAACAGAGTGCCAAAAACCCTGACTGGATTTCCACCTTCAAAGCCAGATGCATCACTTTGAAGAGCTGAAATTGTACTCCACTATCCGGATTCTGACCTCCATCCAAAAATCCCCCCGCCTTTCCCGCCCAGAACCAGACCGTTTTCCGTAAGCTTATTAAGGCTCTAATTGACAACTCCTGCCCTTCAAAGCAGAAAGTCGCTGGTTGAGTTTCTAATGAGAGCCAAAATTAAAGCGTCTCCCCTCAGTAGGAGAGGGCATGTGTTTTTCATGACTAAGGAACTCACTAAAACATGACATAAACACCTTTAAAAAATAAATCAAAACTCTTCCACGTTCGGTTGGCTTCAGCTCTGACATTAAAGCTGCTTTAGGTGTCATTGCTCACAAAGAGGCTGAGAATTTGTTTTTAACTAACACACTGTGGTGCAGGCGATGACTAACCAGTTGTGGGAATGGATCCGACTTGGCTCAACAAATCTCACCACATATCAGGATGATGCAACGCTGACATTTTCAATAGCAGCAGTTATACAAGACTATCTGCACTCTTTAAATCTTTGCAAGCTGATTTACAGCTAACATCCACATCATCTTAGATCAGCGAATTTGCTTTAGATGTGGGAGAGATCGCAATTTAGAAAAAAACCTTTAAGATTTCGAGTAAGCTTGCTCTAAAGATTGTCACACATACACTGTCAAGCTGCTCAGGTTTTCTGTAACATCTTTAGGAAAAACACAGAAAAACAGCAAAGCAGTCTAACTTTAGACCACTTCCTCTATTTCTCCGACAGAGTCCACTTTAACAAACTGTGATGGAAAACCCCTTTCGGTCTCCATGCCATATTTTCCACAGGCGTGCATGTCAAAATATAATCCCTGTAGGGAAAAAGGGGGTTGTGGTGGGTGTTAATAAAAATTAGAGATCTGCAGCTCTATTTCCGTTCCCAATGCTAGTAGCAAACTTATAGCTTCGGAGTCCTTCTTTCAAAGAACACATTTACAATCCAGAACTAATGCTACAGGCCAGCAACATCCACACCATTAATTGCTTGAAAATCTTGTCTCCAGCTAACTTTGAAAACAATAACAGGCCCATTTTACTGGGACACAAACCGCAGGACATATCATCTACACCCCAGTAACAATCCAGGTCAAACTTCAACAATATGTTGCAACAAGAAAGGGCCTAAAGATCCACATTAAGACAATACAAGAAAGTCCCACTTTGACAGACGGAAAAGACTGTGCATCCGGCAATGTCCGGCTCATGTTAAAATCGTACTCTAAATTGTATTACATCAATTTCTTTCCTCAAAATTCTACACACAAGTATCCCATTGTGACAATCGAGTGTTAGTCAAATGTTAAAAATAAAACAGAAAAAAAAATCACATTTATGTAAGAATTCACAAACACTAAGTTGTTCACAGCTCATAATGGGATCCACCTGTGGTAAATTCAGTTGAATGAACTTGATTTCGAAAGGCACACGCCTGTCTTCAGGCCATGTCAAATTTGGAACAAACTTCCAGAAAACTGTAAAACAGCTGAAACACTGGGTGCCTTTAAATCTCAACTAAAAACCCACCTGTTTAGAGTCGCGTATGGCTAAATTGCGGGTTTTGATGTTTTTAATGTTTTTATCTTTACTTTTCATCTAGTTATTAACTTCTTTTTATTTCTCTGTCAAATGTTGTTTTAATCCTTTTCAAAATGTCTTTCTCTTTCTCACTGTTTATTCAATGTCACATGCTGTTTTTATTTTAATTATGTAAAGCACTTTGAAATGCCTTGCTGCTGAAATGTGCTATACAAATAACATTTGATTGATTGATTGATGTCAGAGCGCAGACATCAAATATGAAATCAAAGGAATTGTTTGGAGACCTCCAAAGCAGGGTTGTCTTGAAGGATACTGATATTGGGGAAGGATACTGAAATATTTCTGCTGCTTTGGAAGTCCCACTGAGTACACTGGCCTCCATCAGTCATTGATGTAAGAAGTTTGGAACCACTAGGACTCATCCAGGAGCTGGTCGGCCATCTAAACTGAGTGATTTGAGGAGAAGGACCTTAGTTGGAGAGATGACCAAAGACCCAATGGTCATAGATCCAGTATTCCTCTGTGGATAGAGGGTAAACTTCCAGAAGCACAGCCATCCCTGCAACAATCTTCTGATCAGGCCTTTAAGGTAGAATTGGCCAGATGAAAGCTGCTTCTGATAAGGCAGCTCATGAGAAACAAAATTCTCTGGTCTGATGAGACAAAGACTGAACTCTCTGGTGACAATACCAAAAAGTATTGTCACCAGTAGTCCAGTTTGGAGGAAATCAGGCACAGCTGGTGGTGGCAGGTTCATGCTATGGGAATGTTGTGCAGTAGCAGGAACTGTCAGACAAGTCCAGAGCATTCTTGACCTTAGTCTGGGTCATTGTCCTGCTCACCACAACCCAGAGCACATGGCCAGCACCACTCTGTGAATGTTCTGCAATGGCCAAGCTAGAGTCCAGAGTTGATATGACTCATCAGACGTCTCCCATCCAACCAGGTGGAGATTGAGAAGAATTGCAAAGATTGAGCCAAACTGCCTAAAGACAGGTGAGTTAAGGTTGTGGTATCATATTAAAAAGACGTGAGGCTGTAACCACTGCCAATGGTGGACCAGCAAAGCCAGATATTTATATAAATGTGATTTCTTGACTTCCCATTTTTAATAAAATTCGCAAAGGACTCAAAAATGTTTTCGACACTGTCATATTGAGTGCGAGTATAATTTTCAGTTTGGAAATTACATTAATAAAATTTGGAATAAGGCAGAGGTATACCAAAATGTGCTAAAGGGGAAGCCCTCAACAAAGTGACAACACATTTAGAGCAAAAAGTCTTTCAATAATGCACGCATAACTGGGCCTATATTATTATTTGTATAATTAATAATCGCACAACGCAGAAGTTGACAGTACACACTTGAAATCTGATTGCAAATAAAATACTAATATTATTCATTTGTGTCATGTAATTTTTACACCCCAGCAGAACAGGAAGTCATGGATTGCTCATTCCTATAAATATATATATATATGATTTTTTGTTGCCACTGAATAAAATGTACTCAATTTAATTTGGATTTTTGAATTTTTTTCAGTTTGAGATTATGCTGTTGATATAACATTGCATGTGAGGATTTCTTCTCAACTTTACTGGCATAAAAGAATCCCAAACATGATGATAAATTGCATAGTCAGATTTTATTCACAAACCGAGAAGCATCACACAGGATCCAGATGAAAATGCTGAGAGCTCAGTTTTACATTTTTCAAATTCATTTCCTTATATGGTAAATAGAATCTGGCCTGTTTCCTCCTGGGCCAACCAGAGGAAGTTATTGAGTTTTCTGAGATTTTATACCGTATTTGAGATTTGTCAATAAAAAAATTATGCTTTTTAAAGTGATATCAGGCAACAGAAAAGTAAGTATGTAAATGGACTCACCTGACCAAGTCAGTCATGCAGGAGCCGACCACAACAACATCAAAAGCCCTGTCGCTCATGATCTGAAGAACAGAAGCAACATTACATCAGTTATATTTCAAAGATCTGATCACATGTTCATCACACTGGAGATTATTGATTGCTTGGGCAACATAAAAAACACCATTAGACTAAAATGCAGTGGGAGCATCTCAGGCAAAATATGTAAACTAGTTTCTCCGGGGCCACAAAACTCGCCCCATTTATCTCCCACATTAGCATGAGCTTGACTGAAACAAGGAAGAAGGTAAAAATAGAGCATTCATCACAGAGCTGAGTTGGACATATCCCAGCCTTACCGGAGGTATTGGAGGTGGGGGCGGGGAGGGCATTTTGATGCTATGTCCCGTGAATGCACCACAGCCCAAGCAAAGTCTGTAATTAATTCAATCCCCTGCTTGTATTGGAGCTAATGCCGGCGTGTTAATCTCCTTAAATCTCTTCCTATAGGCAGTGGGAGACTTGGAAAGCTTGGCCGCTGGCTGTAGGATGGTTTGATTCTGTCTCCCACATCTCACAGCGCATTGTCTTCCCTCCGCAGGAAGTAAACTTAGAACTCCCTCAATGAAAACCGTGATTATGATGAGAGCCATATAGTCTGACCTTATGAAGAACGACAGCACTCTGTACAACTCTCTCATGCTTACTCAAATTGAGTAATTTCACTTAAAATCCTTTGCAAGATAAAATCTGACTGTATAATGAGAAATTCCCTGTGCCTCTAAAGGAATCCCACCAGTAATATGTGCATGATAACCAGTCTCGATTGCCCTGCATGGGGGTTTTTTTGTTTTTCTTTTGGTGAATACTTTCAGATTGAGCCTGAATCACTAGTGTGAAGGCGGACTTTCCCAGCCATGAATCAGCCATAATATCCATGCACAGACATAACTGATAATACTGTGTGCACCAGCATCTGTGTTCAATTTTTTTTTATGTATATATTATTTCAAAAGCTGCTTTGATTTTGCCTGTATAGGTCAAAAACTTGTTCCAGCTGGTATAAAAATAATCAAAAAGCAAAGACTAAATATCCACCCACGCTGCAGGTTGACATTTCAGATAATTTTTTATTCATAACAAAATAAGTATTTAGGATGTGGATATGTTTTGATAAGCTGTAAACCCAGACAGCAAAGAATGTTTGATCCACAAAAACTCTTTTCCTCTTCTGGCTTCAAGTGAAACCAATGTTGACCTTTGGGCCACACCTGGTCTGTACAACACGTGCCATGACACTAGTCGGGTCTGGCTGCAGGCGCATGAGTCATGTCGGGCTCTCACGGCACAAGTTAAGCCCCTGTTTGCAATCTTTGTTCCAGATCTGGCTACACAACACAGCTTTGAATTGGAGCATATTTATTCAGTGTTTAATATATAAAAAAATAATAATATTAAATGTTTTTTTCAACAATAAACGATCTTCATGGAAGATACATTAGCACTAATGCTAATGTTTCATGAAAGTAATTTTTCTAGGAAGATACCTTTTAGATTTGTATCATAAAAAGAGCGGGATCTTTGACCGTTCCTCTACACAATTTTTCTAAATCATGCACTGCAACATGGATTGCAGATCTAACATGATCACACATCCTCTGCTATGTTTAAAGGTGGCCAAGAGCTGCTCACCTTGAATGTTTGAAATGCTTGAAAGTTAAATTCTAACCCCATTTGACCAATGCTCACAATTAGATTACATTTCTCACAAAATTTACATTTGTAATGGTAGAACAACAACAACAACAACAACTTTTTCTTGTAGTGCTTTCTGGAAAGCAATTGACATCTAGCCATTAGATGGATCTAATGGCTGTTTTGGAGACTTGATGAGCATAAAATGCCACTCTTTGTTGCAGTTCTGCATAAGAGAGCTTTAATGTTAGGTTTAATTAATTTACATACCTTTCTTACCATACTGTTCATAAATATGTGGAGGACAAATAAGCTCGGTGCCAGGCCATCCTTGTCTGCCACTTTTCCACGTCTTTATTATTTTTGGCTTTATTTATTATCAGCTTTTTATTATCACTCCTGATGTAGATATAGGCAATATATGAGCAGTCATGCTCTAATTAATGAAGACAAAGTGACATCTAAATTACTTCAATGACATGTTCTTTTGCCTTTCCTGTTTTGAAGAGTGGATAGGAGAAATTGGAAGCCCAGGGAATCAGGGAGTAGTGGATTCCAAATTAGTAAAAGTTCAAAGACACTGGAAAACTTCAAATAATGAAGAATAAATTAAAGGCTGCAGTTTAGGACAGGTCAACATAAAAGAATCCTGTACAGATGCAAGTTTTGTTAAATATTGTGATCAGTGACACACAATATCAGGAATAAATCCAATACATAACTGTAAACAGATACCTTTTTTTGTGTTTGTTTGTTTCTTTATTTTTGGTTTATTACAAATATAGACCCCATACAATGAGTAAGTTATCCAGACAGTAGAAAGACCTATATTTCTTTTCCAATGAAATAATTTTATTTAATAACTTGGATCTGCTTTCAGGTGATGTATAAGAATTTATTTTATGCCGATGCACTTTTTAATGACTTTCCCATAAAATCCTAATGCCCATTAAAAACAGCAGCAAATAATTGCCTACATGGCATGAGAGCAACTGATGTACACAACTAATATTTATTGCTGTCCAAGTAGTTCTTTATTATAATAAGAGTAATTATGCAATTATCATACAGTCCTAATTGCGATGACATCAGTTGACAATAAATAATTTTTTCTGACTCCTCTCATGGCATGTGCATGTGACCTCATGCATTTGATCTTACAACCGTCTTGCACTAAAAGCTACAAAAGAGCGTATGAATGTATCTTGTTGCACATGATAGAGTTTACGGTATTTTTGAACGAAATAACCAGAGGTTGCAGTGATAAAAAGTTCTGTATAAATATTTAGAATCCACAAGCCTGTTCAGGTTAAATCAACTGGACAGTGACTGAACTCTGCATGTTTGGAGCGTTTTAAAAAGAACTACACCAAAATTTGAAAGGTTAGACAACCCTTCTTAATTAGAGGGCTTCTAACATAAACTACAATGTACAGGGTCACAACTCTTTATACGAAATTCGATATAAAATTTACCTTCTACTGTAATTTGCTCCTGTAGAGGGAACATCTGAAGACGGGCAAAGTACGCTATGACAGCTGTGTGGTGAAGCTACTGCCGTTTCAATTCTGGTCATTGCATCCACAAACATGAATGTTTTTATTTTTGTTTTACTCATTTATATGAATTTATAGTGAAATATACAACACAATCATATATAATATGTAAATATTTTTTTTCTAATTTTAAAAACAATATTTTTATTATGACAGGCATAATAACAGACAGCTAACATGGGACCATAACCAGGACCCAAACATTGCATACCGGAAAGTTTCAAAGCATGAAGTAAACATTGGAGTTAACGCTCAAAATATAGACCTTCGTTTCTTTGAGGTACTTTAACACTCATCGTTATATATTTTTAAATAGGTAGTGAAAAGTAAGGAGCACTTCAAGTCTGCTGAACGCTTAGTTTTGTGTTAATATAGCGAGGTGAAGCGGTTAGCCATGTAAGCTAAAGCTGTTCATTCTAAACACTTGTAAATGTTTTGATTCTAATCTAAAGCTACGAGGGTTATTGCGTTTTCTTCTGCTAAGCTAAATATGTTTGTAAAGAAAATGTTTACAAATAATTTCAGTAAAAATTTAAACTGAAAGCAGGGGTGAGGAAAAGTCCCAAATGCAAAAACTTGACGTTAAATTTATTAAATCTAAATTCATTAGAACGTTGAAGATGTTAATGACTTGGTTATAGTTTCCCATATTTCTGTTGTTTAACAAATGGCAGATAAAATCCCAAGTTTCAAACATTATCTTTCGTTAAAATATATTTTCCTGGTGTTCATTTAACCTCTGTTATTCATCCTTGTGCTTTTGCTTGAAGGTTATCACAATGTTTCACCACAAACAGCGTTTTACATTGAAACTTTCAATGCAAGTGTTGCAGCTTTACAACACTTGGACTTCTTTTGATTGAAATTGAACATTCACATTATTGTTGAGTGCTACAGCTTTTCTCCAGGACTCTCATACATTTAGATCATTCGGTCTTCTCATAACCAGCTTTGTGCTCAAGAAATGCTTACAATGGCATGATGCTTCTATTGTCATTGTTCTTTTCGGGAGAGCGTGTTCAGGAAGTCAGTTTTTCGCCACACATGTTTGGCATGTGGACTAAAAACAACATTTACTGATTCTTCTTGGTACTTTTGTTTAACAACTATTGTCATTCATCTTTTCAATAAAAGCCAACTTTATGGAGCGCATTTTTTTTTATCTTGTTGCTATAATACCACTTGAGCTGTGGATATCTGGAGCTCTGACTAAAGAGTTACTCTGGACTTCTTAGTTGCTTCTCTGATTACTGCTATAGGTCTGTAAGGCAAGTGTCCATAACTTGCCTTACTGTTATGCCATGACTGCTCAGTTTGCAGTCATGGCATTTTCCAAACCCAAAGCTTGAGATATTGTTTCATAAACTAATGAATTAAACCATCTTGTTGCCTCTGGCAACAAGATTACAAATTGTGGAAAAATATGAAAGGATTAGGGTACTTACATTTTTTTCAAAGATCTCTCATGTTAACTTCAAAACAGACAACTATAATTCATTTCAGTTCTTAAAATGTCAAATAGAAAACAAAAAACACAATACAATGTATTTTTGTTCATTATTTAAAAAACCTCACCAGTGGCAGCTCTGTGGCTCTTTGTTGAAGTAAATCTGTAAAGGTGGTAAATTGATGATTGCTGCGTTTTTTTTCTGCAGACTCCTGATCATTGATACAATGAACAACATGTCGCCTGAGGTTGCACTGCACCGGATCTCACCTGAGCTGCGGCCTTTGCTGTGCAGTGTGGTGAGGAACGGCCGCGTGGGGCTGGACTCCACTAACTGCCTCCGGGTCACGGACCTCAAAACAGGGTAAGACTGAGTCTGTCAGTCACAGCTTTAGGATCTAAGACCCAGCATCTGACAGTTTTGTCTTAAATTCTTCAAGAAATAAAAACCTCAACTTAACAGGGGAATTGCATTTTGATTGTGACATGAATTTGGAAAACCAGAAGTTTTTTTTCCTTATTTTTTCACTTTAAATATTGTGACCTTTAGTTTTTTATGCTTAATATTCAGAAAAGAAGTGATTTATTAAATTTATAAAATAAGAGTTTAAACTAAGGATATTAAAAATAACGTTTGCCAGTTTAATGTTACATATAGGAAGGATAAATATTAAGACTTGGCAACATTTAATGTTTTTCCCTTCACATTTTCATAATTTTTAGTAAATGCGAATTGTATTGATTTTTGTGTGTGCCGTGGTGGTGTTTCACTTAACTTTTCTACGTTGTTTTATTTAATTCTAACATCCAGATGCACATCTCTAACTTCTGGTCCATGCTGTGATCGCTTCAAACTTCACATCCCCTATGCTGGAGAAACCCTTAAATGTAAGTTGGCAACTTTACTCAATTTGTTTTTTTTGTTATTTTGTTTTTGTCTCAGCTTAGATTTCCAAAACACTTTATGAATTGTAAAGTTTTTTTTGTAACATAACGTTCTAGTCTTACCTCTCTTTGAGTTTAGCTTCGAACCTTATTGTCTCTGTATTTTGTTACATAGCTGGATAAATAAATCAATGAAATTACCCGAACTTCAAATTACATTAACTAACTGAAATGTATTTTGTCAGGATTTGAACGACAGGCTACTGGAAACAGTAGTTGCAAAATTGTGAAATGGAAGGAAAATTAAACTTAATTAGGATGTATAACAAATAAAATCTCCCGCAATATAGCAACTTAAATACTAATCAATAAATAGATATTATTAAATAGTTCAAGCTGAATTTAAATGAATCTCTACAAGAACAAAGCCGTCCTCTCAGAGGTTTGTTAGAAGACATTGTGAACATAAAACACAAATCAGATGGCCATATACGGGGACATATATAAGCGGAGCAGCCGAGAGGCCCATGTAAACTCTGGAGGAGCTGTACTGATCTACAGCTCAGGTTGGAAGGTAATTTTTAATCAGACACTGCTACAATGTTTCTTTCATGGATGAAGAAAAAAAAAAAGTATTTGTTAGTAGAAATACTAATGAGATCCTGTATATACAGCAGGAACTCTGGTCAGATAAGACCACATTAAAATGTTTGGCCAATATGCAAACAATTTGTGCTACATGGTGGTGGCAGCATCATTGTGTGGGGACTTTTTTTTCAGCAGGGACAAGAAAGCTGGTCATACCTGAGAGGATGCTAGATGAACATTTTTAAACTGACTACCAAAAGGAATCATTCATTTGCATTGGGTTTTATTTTGGGGTTCTACAGTGAAGGGGGCTGAATAAAAATCTGCACTACTTTTCATGAATGTTTCCATGACACAAAATAAAGAGTCATTTGTCTTTTTTGTTCCACACAGTTATGTTGATATATCAGATAAAATATATATCTAAAAGAACATTTTCAAGTTTATGGTAGTCATGTGACACGATGTGAAACTATTAAAGGGATATAAATACTGACATGCCATTTTTTTCATGAACTTAATTCTTCTGCATCAAGTCTCAAAGTGGCAGGAAGTTGGGGTCAGCTGAGCCTCTTTAAGGGCTTCAAATCAGGCTTCTTTGTTATTCGGCATGTAGCTATATATTCCTAAATTAAACACCAGCAGAGCAACATAAATTTAAGGGTAATCGCTTGCAGTCTAATCATGCTGATTGCACAGCGTGGCGCATTTTGATTCCACTTTTTACTTTGATTTGTCAGCTCTTTTTACTCTGAAATCTGAACGCTTGTCTGGTGATTTCCACTGGAGCTTAGGTTAATTGATTTATTGTGTAAAGCAACAGGTCTGCTGCCTGAGAAAAGGATGTAATGACTGAAATAATTTTGGTTGTGTCAGACTGGTTTTGATTAGTCTGAAGGGATGTCTCAGCTGGCCGGCTTAAAGAACTGCAGATTGAAGACTAAACAGCATAAAATCCTTCCTGAAATCAAGTAAAATTTGACAAATAATTAGCATCTTAATGAATGGAACAATAGCAGTAAGTTTCCAGTTGTTTGTGCCTCGTTGCTTTTACTGGAAGGGTCGCTGACTTCTCCATCAAGTGTCCATATCTGAGACTTTCCTCTGTGAGCAAGCCTCATGGAGAAAATAAGTCAAATTAAATCAATTTCGACCTGCTGTCACTGGAATTATAATGACTCACAGGATGCCAGATCTTTGTTCTCACACATCTAACATCGTTGGCGATTAGCCTTTTGCTTTTTGAATGAGAACATTTCGCAGAATAAAGTTTCAGTTTAGCTTGTACCAACGCATGTTTACGCCATCAATATTAGTGTTTGATCTCATCTTTAACGGGGCCTCTAACCCATTACTTCACATACTCCGTATAATCATTACATACTATAAGACAGAACTGTGAGTCAGAGCGGTATGGCAGGTTTTTGTGGCTGATCTGATATAGATAACCTCTGTAAACAGATGCCCACACCTTTCCGTTTCCCTCAGAATGAAAACAGAAGCATCTAAATTGCACAGGTTCATGAGAGGAGTGTTTCATTGTAGATCCATTTATATGCAAAGGAAGAAAGGAAAATTGTGTCAGAAATGAAGGCGGAAGGTTTTGCTTAAATTTCACAAAATGTGGCCTAGACTGAAATGACTCCGACCTGTGGCAGGAAGTTGTGGCTACGCTTGAGGAATCTGTACATGACGTACAAAACCCCCTGAAAATTATGATACTAAGAAAAACTTTGTGTATTACTATATCTCTGATCTGTTTGACATTGTCTGCTTGTTTCAAATTTATAGAGCACTGTTACTCTTTGCTCAGGATCTGTGTGAGATCAAAGGTCTTGTCTTGTAATTTTGCACGTCTTTTCAGTGTTTTTTTATTTTTTATTTTTACCTATGTATGAAATCTTGGTACTAGCTTAGCAGCTAGTGTACAGGCTTTGAATTAAAATAAATGAACAGAAATGCTGACATTGGGCAACGTTTAGGGAGGAAGACAACCCAGCTGTAAACATGTCAGTATAATACTTATTCACTTTAACGGTAGCTAGGATAAGAATAGCATTTTTTAAGCAACTTTTGGTATATTGTTTCAAATGGAAAACACTTAGATTATTATTATTATTATTATTATTATTATTATTATTATTATTATTGTTTATTTTGAAGTTTTTTTTTGTGGAAATGCTGCACTTTGCTCAAGGTCACCATAATGTTGAAAGCTCATACAAGCCCATGACTTGTCAAAATTCCTAAATTTGAGAAAAAAATTACAAGAATATCATCTTTTCCATTTTGCCGTTGAACGCATCTTCACTATTGTTTGTTACTTTGGTCGAAAACAAAGTGTGTTTAAATCTCTGACAGAAAAAAAAAAGAAAAAGAAAAGGAAGTGCTTCTCACTCATACATCTTCATTGTAGTCTGTTTAAACAAAGCAGCATATAAAGGCCTGAGTTATAACCTGTAAAGTTTGCACTTAAAGACCTCCATTTCCCCTCTGGAGCTGAGCCAGGAGTTTTCTCAAAGGCTGCCAGGAGTTTGTTTCAGATTTTAAACACATCCCCTTGTTTCCTTGTTTGACTCTGCCCACTGGAAAAAAACGCTTCCACATGTTGACGCTTATCAGGCGTTTGCTGGAAGAACAAAAAAGCAGAAGAGGAGTGTCTTGCAGCACGTAAATAGAATTGTGTAACATAATGTTAGAACACTGCGAACCAGCCCAAGGAGAGTGCACTCGTGGTTATGTGGTGGTTTTCTTTCCAGAGCAACAGCTGTCTTCAGACTGTGGTTTTATTGTTAGATTGATGTTCAGATTGATTGTAGAAGTCCAAAAAAACAGACATTCAAAAGGGAATAATTAGAAGATGTGGTCTAACCTTAATCCATGTTGACGTCATTGTCAGAAACACATTGTCAAGAACAGTTGTAATTTTTGGGTTTTTATTGAGTACACTGATGAATCAGTTATTATGGAGCTTGGCAAAAGTAAAGGGACCCTTGAACCTATTGACATTTCTACCATATTCTGATATGAGTGAATTACCTGCCTCAAGCCAGAGGGGGTACAAACAAGCTCTTGTTCCCGTGTGTTGACACAATGGAGCAGATTGTGGTTGGTCTGCATAATAAGTGCATAGTCTCAGTCTGTCGTTGCAAAAGAGAATTAAACATTTTTTTTTTCTTCAGGTTTCATATTTATTCTAACTCTGACCAGTAGTCATGAAATGTGGTCCATGGTCAAACACAATCAGCTATAATGAGATTCCTCTGTAAGCCTTGGGGTTCTGTTGTTCATGAGATGAAGAGCTCCATGGTCAGGGGCAGCTTGGAGGGAAGCTGCAGACCTGCGCAGCAGAACGCCTTCCTGCAAAACAACTAGGTTCCCCTCTTGGACCTGTTTACCTCCTCATCCTGACTGGTAATGAACAGAAATCAGTGGACGGCTTCGGAACAGACAACTATTTTGTTGTTTTAGATCTGTTGCATCACTGAATATTTCCTTAGATTCATGTTTTGCTAGTTTGCTGACAAACTTCTTTAAAGTTTTCAACCAGGATTGGCTTAAGAGAGTTAATGCACCATTAGTTGCCCATGTCTTGGATAAATCTGCTTGTTTGTTCTTGAAGCCTTGACTCCAGCTGTAGTCCACACCTTTTGAATTGTAACCCAATTCTTGGGTGGGCTTGGCTTCACAATCCTCTCAAGACTATGTTGCTTGTGCACCTTTCTCTGTCACACTTTTTCCTTGGACTTAGCTCTCCTATAATATGCATAGATCCAACACTCTTATGGCTAACCCTGTTTGCAGGAAGCAGCTGGACAGCTGACAAGTGAGCAGTCTTCATCACAAGTGTCCACCTTTTGTCATGTGGACCAAAATGCTACATTTTACTTTAAAAAAAAGAAAGAAAAAGTTTTATTGTTTATGAATTGGCACTTGTAAATTCATTAAAAATGTTTATTCACAAATGCCTTATTAAAAGAAGACCATATATTTTTGGGGGTGGGTAGAAATATTCTGGCTGATGAACAGAAATCAGTGGACTGAATATGGGTCACTCTTTTTTTGAAAGTGCTTGCTGTGCTTGCGTATTTAATAAACACGCGTCCCAAGCTTGATATATGTAGAAGTTGCAACCAAGTTCTGAAATCCATTCCGAGTGACGTAAAAGGCCCTCAAAATGCGCCTTGGACATGTCTGATGTTCACTATAAAATGGCCACATTAAAGGTTTGTTTCAGAAATCACTTTTTTTACAAGAAAAAAAACATATTGATCTGATATATCAATTTTATGAGACACAATTCAGTTTTTTTTTTAACTGTAAGTCATCAAAATTAACAGAAATAAGCACTTGAAATATTGCTCTGTTTCTTGGATGTAATTTTAGATGATTTGCTGTTTACTCATTGTTTCCTTTTTACTTTTTTTGGTAACGTGATCTGAACATTTTTGTTGCATTGTTATATCAACTCGGACACATATTTGCTCATCGTACCATTTCTACAGTAAGCCATATTTCAGATGGCTCATAGTTTTCCTTCCTTGTTGACGGATCTTGCAGGACTCCCTCTCTGATCAGACATCCTGACTTCTCTTCACTTTTTGTTGCCTTTATCGTACGTGGAGATTAAACAATGGCCTTAG
This sequence comes from Poecilia formosa, assembly GCF_000485575.1. NCBI lineage: Eukaryota > Metazoa > Chordata > Actinopteri > Cyprinodontiformes > Poeciliidae > Poecilia > Poecilia formosa. The sequence goes on along the minus strand of NW_006799947.1, from coordinate 2,107,634 downwards.
AGTCCTGTCAAAGTTTTTAAGAGAGAGAGAGATGTTTTGCGATAACGTTTTTTTTTTTTCAAGGAACAAAAAAGAGTTTTTCTGCAGTTTACAGTTTTGCTTAACCTTTATTTACCTTTTAAGGAGCGGCACTAGTAGAATATCTCCCCTCCCCCACATACACCCACAATTATTCCTCCTCACCTGTAGACTACATGACTCTGTTTGCACAGTCATCAACACAGACGCTCACATTCCTTGTCTTGCCTGACTCTGTTACCTGGTTTGCTGAATAAAGTAACGATTAGTCCAGTTGTTTGCATTATACCTTCTTTATTTATGACTCGAATAAATATCAGCCCTTAATTCAAAACTAAAATTAGCATAATTAAATAAATAAATAGTTATTTCTGCGAAGATTAGGGCAAGTAAACATTGCTCAACTAATGCCAGAATGTTGCAAACACTGTGTCATATTTCATAAAAAATACAGTAACTATTTTAACTGAAAATGTCCTTTAAGGAGATGAAATGCAACAGAAAGTAGTTATTGTTTAATATTTTCTCTGTTGTTCCAGGGGATATCATTTTCAACGCTCAGTATCCCGAGTTACCTCCAGATTTCATTTTTGGTGAAGATGCAGAGTTTCTACCTGAACCCTCCGAGCTACCAGTGAGTAAAATCTTCAAATATTTGCTGACAAAATGTCCACCTTTAGCTCCTCAATTTGGCTTTTGCTTCCTTCAGCTTCTACAAACTCTCTTTCTTTTTTAGCGCAATAAACTTTGTTTTGATTTCCGGTCTTCCTTTAAGTTTGTTTTCTGCAAAACTGTGATTCACTGTGATCTTTGTTGCTAGAAAGAGAGCACAGATTACTAATAAAGGTTCAACTCTAATTTGCGTCTTAATCACTTTTCATGCTGATGTTAATGGACGCCTTCCAGGAAACATGCTTGAAGTTGTTGGTATTTGTATCGTCTTTATTTTTCTTATCTGTTTTCTGTTGAAATTTGTCTCCAAGAACCTTTTGCTTTTTAAATCAGAAAATGTCACCTTGAGCAATTTGTGCACATACAGGAATTAACAGAGAGACTGACTGTGTCAATATTTATTAAAGTTCACTTTTAAGACCATATAATTATTACATACAGCACACCTCTGTATTTAATCTTGGTATAGGTGAGCTGCTAGCAAAACGGTAAGTTTGGAGGGAAAGTAACACATCACATCACCCTGAACACACCATATCCATTGTGACACATGGTGGTAGCATCATGCTAAATCGGAGCTTGAAAAGTTGGTCAGAATTGATAGATGGAGCTAAGTACAGGATAATCTTCCAAGTGCTGGTTAGAGGCTGCAACAGACTTGATACGGTGGTGGGGATTCAGAGCGGCAATGGAAAGGTTTACATCCATGGTTCACAAATTATGGTTCACATACCACTGGCCGTACTGGGACTGCTTTTAGTGGTAACAACATGTTAGCTGAAGCAATGTGTTTAGTGGTGTGTGTTTGTGAAAGATTTCCTAAAACCCCAAAAGATATTTTTACTGCCAGTATCACAAGTTTTATATGTCTGGGAAGCATATTAAATTGCTAATTCATGGTTGAAAAGAAACTTTTAACTTTACCACTTGGAACTGTGTCTACAAATCCTTTGTGTTGGTTTATTGTTTGTATAAAATCCCATATATGTGTCGGTATATTTTCCCACTGTGATGTTTGATTCTGCTGTATCCAAAACATGTTTATAGGGTTAAAATGTTCAGCTTGAATCTACCAAATAACTCTTAGTGTGTCAATTACATCTCCAAACAACACTCTGGTTTTATCCGCCAAACATAGACTGGAAAACATGCCTGCATTTAATTATAAAAGCTGCTGCATTTTAACTTGTGCTGCTTCAGATCAGCCGTAAAATCTGAATCTGAATGATTGTAATAAAAGGTCTGTGATCTCACAGGCCTATCAGATGTCACAACATTGCACATAGGATTGTAATACTCGAAAACATGTCTTGACAATTTTGGAGAGATTTGCATAGTGGCAAAAATTAGTTGTTTTTCTTTATTTTGTTTTTTGTTGTTTTTTTTTACCTGGCTATGATCATAAGATAAGGAATGACTGTAGGGTTCACAGTGCCAACAATGAGAGCATGTATCATCATGTTTTTGCAGAAGTTGCGGTCGTCTTGGTGAAGTAAAGATTAAGCTTGGATTAGGGTTCGATGGTAGGGAAAACATGGGATTGTGATATTGCCGTTAAATCCTATGAGTAACCCTAATTTTCCTCAATCCCATGACTCTCTCTCTTTAGCATCTTGCTTACTAAAATCTATATTACACTGTGTGAGGCCAGCAATGGCAGCCATCAGTTGACCAAATATATATATTTTGCATGGACAGGGTGTATGCATGGCTTTTAAATTTTAACAACTAGCCAAATTCAAGCAGTTTTGTGAATGCTGCCTTACTTTATAAGTGGAGAAAAATTATGGGCGTTCAGGAAGTGCTGGATTTGAGAATAAAATCGCTTCTGTTTTATAGAAGCATCTGCACACTGAGTGTTGGCTGCAATTGGCCTCTCAGTCATATCTTAATTCTATCTTAAGGAGTGTTTGGTTTGTTCTGGTGTAATGCTTGGAAAACATGTTGTGATTTTAAGAAGAGTTTCTAGAGATGGAAAAATATATCTGTTGGTTTGGGAGAACAGGCGACATCATGCTTTTCTGTGATAAAACCCAATCTTTGTTGCAACGCTCTGCAGATACGCAGGATTTTAATAATGCTTCGAAATGCACAAAACGAGTTATGATTCATTCCGTTTTTTGCATCTTATCTTTGCATTTAAGGTGATTAGGACAATGAGTGAAATTCGAAACAGCCCCTCTGTGTTCCTGGCAGCGTTTAGCATATCTGTAATTTAACTGAGATTTCAAAAGTGCTGGCTAAGTTCCCAGTCCGGTACGTTGTTATATGTTCAGCTTCCTGTTATCTGCTGACATCTAACTTCTGTGGCTCAATGAACTTCTAGAATGCTTCTGTAGAAAAACTCTTTCCTTTCCAGAACCTTCTGGTTTCTCATTTTTAAGCACGTCCATTATGCTAAACATGGTCAAATTTGAGTCTTGTTCACTCAGTAACAACTTTCACTAGAAGAGTGTTGGGATCTTCTTCAGCTTATGTTTGGTACATTCACTGATTGCAAAAGGTTCAGCTGAAGTGAGTCTTCACTGTTGTTTCTGTAGGAGGCAGTAGGTACTACACATTATTATTGAACTTTTCACTTAATTTTAACTGCAACCAAAACAGAATTTCTTTAATTTGTTTGTTTTAATAAGTGTTTGGCTTTTCTTCAGAAAGAAGTGGGATATGTAGCTTTAGCTGTTAATGCTTTTCACCTTTTATAGACCCAGTATATTAGCAGGAAGACAATTATGTATGTATTCAGAGGAAATTTGACTTGTGTTTTCTTTGGAGGCTGCTGCCATGCTGTCCGGAGCTATTTTTGCAGCAGACAAACTCGGTGAAGCTAAATTCCCCAGCTTGTGTCAGAGTCTGGGAGAAGACTAGGGCAGAATTGCTCACCGTCTCATAAATCCAGCTGTGCACATAAGGGGAAGTACCTCTGCTGAGCCAGTGCTTGGCAGCCCATCACTTGTTTATTTTCTCACTTATACTCTCGCTGTGTTTCGCACTTCACGCTTTCATAATCTTTCTTCTCCTGGCTTTTTCTGCCTGAAATCATCCTCCCTCACTCCTCCCCCTCTTTTTTTTCCTGCAGATTTTCAGTAAGGACATCCCCTTTTCAGCATAAAAACCTGTGGATTCCAAGCAATTCCTTATCTACTGGGAATTTTTTAACCACCAGCCCTGACTGTTTTACTTTAAAACCAGATAAACTCCAGATCTTTGTGGTTTATATCAAAATTAAAGCATCGGCACTTAAAGATGCAGTCTTCTATTGACTAAAGAGTAATCTACATGAAGAAGGACTCACAGGGAGTGTGTTTGTGGCCTTTGTCGTCCAGTGGGGGTAAACATTAGGCTAATTTTAGGTCCTCTGTCACTGGCTGCTGGAATTCTTGATGTCTCAGCGAGAACATTGCTCTTGTTTACAGCCAGCCAAGGGTATCATTAGCTCCTCTGTTTAGGCCTGTGTTTTTCCCTGCTGTCACCAGGACTCGACTAGGTTTGTTATCCATGTTTCTGTTTGGACAGAGAAATGAGTTGTTGGTACATGAGAGGGGCAGGATATAACACATGACACTCTGAAAGGGTATGCAGTATATGTATATATCCATATATATATATTTTTTTTTTTCAAAAAGATGGTGGAATCCAGTCAGTGCTTTTAAGGTTTGTAGTTTTGTTTTGCCAAGTGCTAGCTGACCATCATTCCACTCATTATAACAGTGGGGCTTGTAGTAATTTCTGCCTTTATTATTATTTTATTTATTTATTTTTTATTTTTTACACTGAGCAGACTATTTAAATTGATTCAGTTTATCAACATTTATGAAAGTGGGGAAGATTTAAGTTTAAAGCAATATTTTAATCTGTTAACAACATGTTTTTGTTCTGACTGGAAGTGATATTAACATGTCTGAGCACCCCAGCCAGTCTTGACTTAAATCTGATAGGGAATCTGTGGGCGGAGCTAAAGATTTAGCTGAGGGCATGATGGAGGCCCTGGAGCTTATAACCAAAAATAAATCCAACAAAATACCAGTGGAAACATGCAAAAAAGCTGGGCAGCTATTATAAGAAGGGTTTGATTGCTTTAAAGATTATCAGTCATTTATTTAAAAACATTTGGTTTTTATTCCAAATAGATATTCCTTTTTATGTTGTTGTTGTTTTTCTTTTTTTCTTTTTCTTTTTCTTTTAAGAGATCTCATCTACTGCGAGAAACCAATTTTAAATCTGACTTTGACAGAAATACGAATAATTTGGATCTTAATTGTGAATAAAGAACCAAGGTTCGGAATATGCTCTTGTCAACATTACTTGTTTTTCTTTAGTGTGGTATTGAGCCAACTCATATGAGCTAACTTCTTGCTTGATAGAAGGCAAACAGCATTTCAGACAGCTGTTATGTCCTGCTTAGTTGCCAGTAATTATTACACACTGTTCCTCTTAAGATCATTAATAAAAATGGTTTTAATTTATCCAAAAAAAAAAAAAAATGTCTTCCAACATTTTCAATCTGGGTGTTTAAAGCTTTGTTGTGCAGCTTTCTTTTGATGTCGATGATTAAATAATGAAAGCATTTTAATACAGCAGAACAATATCAGATGCGATTAAATCTGCTATCAGACCAATATCTTTCCTTTTCCGGTTTTCAACCATCACTAACTTAAACTACTTAGACAGCAAATAACAATTATGGGTCAAAATAGTCCTTTTAAGGCTCAAACTTTAATGCATTGTGGGATAAAAGAGACCTAAATACACCAGCTGCATGATGAGAGGCCACATGTCCCACAAATAAACCGTTTACTGCAGAATGGTTCCATGAGCAAAAGAGTAAGACATTTATAGAGGTTGACTGTTAGTTGTTGCACTGCAGAGGCTGACTGGAAGCAGCAGATTGGACTATGGGTAATTGGCCACCATCGCTGCCCACCTCTGAGTTTCTTTTGTTTATAGATGGTCACTCATGTCAGGCCTCACACGCTGCATGGCTTTGATTATATGTTGTCCCTGGTGAAAGTCATATGCCACTTTACCAGCATTATTCTTCATGTTAGCATCCTGCTTAAGGCTGTACGGCTCCCATATGTCAGGATTAAACTGATTTATCAAGTGCCCTCTGTGTATTTTCAATCTGAAGCCCAGATTTGCAAAGTTACTAGAAGTTCTTTTGTTTTTATTTCCATAAAAAAGTAATGAAAAAAGCATATCTACCCTGGAAATGTAAGTAATCAATACATCATATGATAAAGTCAGCCTTTGTGGTAAAAAAAAAAAAAAAGGGATTCAAAATAGATAAAACTTACAATCTGTTTCACCTGTTTCATGCTTTGCTTGGTTCACACTTAATTTCTTGAGGTCTGCTATAAATTGTCAATAATGTCTGAAACTTTCAAAATAATTATGCAAAGACATTAGTGTTCTTTTTTAAAAAGCAAACGTGATCTAAAGTATAGTAGTACTTAGATTAAGCAAGAATAAATGGAGGTTTGAAGTCTCTGTAAAGGTTTGTTGTCAACACAGTGACACAAGTGCTACACATTAGAGTCTGAAGAGACGATACCCAGGGGCTATTGAACAAACACAACACAATATATATATATATATTTTTTATACACAGAGTGAATGCACTCTGTGAACTTAGACATATCTTGCTGCTATCTTTTCTTCCAAATATATTTTTGTGGAAGATCCTATCCACTGATTGTATTTACCTTCACAGAAATACTGCCCCATTTTGCTCTGCTGTGAGAGAGTAAGACTGACATAGCTGCCCACCAGGTCATGTCTGCACGCGTGCCGTTAATAATGCACACCAGTCTGTTGCCAACTTAACAAATTTGTCACTATATTTAACACAAACAAATCGGTATTGGCCAAAATCATAGTTGGTGGGTCAGACTTTTTAAAGATCAGTCATCAGCCAGAAAACGGCGTTAGCTGCACCCGTACTACTTAGTATACAATAAAACAGCAATAAATTAATTTTGATTGAGTCGTTAGAGAAGGGCGAGTTTATAAGCTGAAAGAGCTCCGTGGGTAACTCGTAGTTTAATGAAAAGCAGCTGTTAATCTTAAACTGTGTAAAGAAAGAAATGATTTTTAGAGCATCACCTTGCTTGTCCCTGAAGTTTGCTGCAGACATTTAACAGGTTAGGGGAAAACGCTGGGGATACACTCTAAAACTGTTACTGTGGTTGATGCACATGCTTTAATGACTAAGGTTTTGTGCTGTGGATTTTGCCTTTAAACTAAATGATTATCCTGATGTAATGTTCCCATTTATATGTGTGAGGCTGCACTTTAAAAGCTGGTGAGCATCTGTGCTTTTTACATCTTCAGTAGATGTGGTTTTGGTGAGAAACTTGGATAAAAATCCAATGACTCAGTGTTACAACACAGATTTCTTTTGACCTGCTTCAGCTTTTATTTTATTTTTTTCTCGTCAGATATTTCCTAAGAACAGTTTCTCCTCTTCTGGTTGTCAGTCACATCACACCATATATCAGCCATTGGCCCAAGCCAACTTTCTCTCACAACGCAGAGGAGTTGGTTTAACAACATATGTTAACCAAAGCGATGACAGGAAAGAACAAGAACAGCTCTGCCCACGGGTTACAGGGAAAAATGACCAGAGAGAGAAGAAGGAAGTGACATTTGAGGCAGGAAGGGAGGAAAGGTGGAGAGCAATGCTACTTTTAATCTACTACGCACATAATGTTGCATCATGCAGTCCATTGTCAGTAAATGATGACAGCACTGATGCAATGTTCTGTATAAGAATTTGCATAAAGTGCAACTCATTTGATCAAATCTGACTGGAAAACAGTTTTGTTGTTGAAGTTTTGCGCTTTGGACACATGCTACAGCATGTCTTGGTATGGTAATTATGGAGCTTCTCTTCATTTTCTTTTAATTAACAAAAACCAGTTTGTGATTGTAATACACTGGTATGTAATCATGACTTCTCACCACCCATTCCCTTACTTAATTTGCTGCAAGCTTCCCAAACACACCCACGTGTTCGATGAGTTAGAGGTGATGCAATAACAACACAGGATGCATATGAAGCCATAAAAGGTTATCGCAGGCGTTCTGTGGTTTTACACGGTACATGTAAATTAATTGAGTCGTTGCTTTCTGACAGCTATTCATGTAAAAACAGGGCTCTTGCATACAAAACAGTCTGGGGAAAAAAATGGAATGGGACATAGATATTTTGGATATGGAAAAATATTTGAATTTCCACCCTTTATTCCCAAAGATGCTCAAACTGCGATACAAGTGTTACTGGTGGTACTTTAGTGGTGTTGAAGGAAGATTTTTGTAACAGTAAATTATATAGTAAATGCAAAGCAATGTCACACTTATATTCCTACTCAGTCTAAATATAAGTTTAAACACATTGATATTTGCATCACATACCACTCAAAAGGAAATTCTTAGACCTGTGCTATGCCTCCCAGGTGGATCAGTGACATATAAGGGAATTTTCCAACCTACTAACCAGTTTGTGCATGTTTCATATCTAAATTTTAGCCATTGTGAAATAAACACTTTTCTTTTTGTACTTTAAAAAAGGCTAAAAAGTCAATTAAAACTGAACATTTCAAACTACAAAGCGTAACATGAAAAATGGGTTGGAACCCTGGTGTTTCTGATGTTTCTACATTCTGGTCTGTACTACATTTGTTGAAATATTAAATGCTAATTTTAGAAACAGAACCATAGTGATGAGAAATTCAATGTATAAATATTTGTGACGTAAGGAACTGATGAGGTAAAAAAAAAAAGATGAAAGCAAGCATGCAACATTTTGCACTTGCAATCTGTAAAATCCTGACATTTTACCTTCTTTACATGGCTATGCATGGCTTTTGGAAGCATAGGAATGAAGTTTACTTTGTAGAAGCTTATTATAAACATTTGTGTCAATCATCTGAAAATGGCAAAGTATGGAATTTCAATATAGAAAATGTGTAGGAAGCATGTGTAGGACTCTGGTCAGCCACAGAAATATCAAACATCGGACCGCCTGTGGAGCAAAATGTCTAAAGGCATAGCTGTGTTAAGATTTTTACTCGTCAGTCTTTAAAGGATTGTATTCCTCTAGTTTTCTGTTAGTTTTGTTAATGAGACTAAATTAAACCAAATAAACTGCAATTCTCACCTCAAAATATTTTTCTTCCATCATGAGTAAGGAGTTAAGTGTGCAGCACATAAGAGCTGTTATTTCTAACTGCACCTTTCTTTTTTAGATTCTACTCGCCCGATCCTACCATTTGTCTGCTCGTCTGTCCCTTTTCTTTGTGTGCAGCATATCATTGCTCTGGTCTAGACTTGCCCAGCGATGCATGCAGGCAGTTAACGTTTTGGGAGTTTCCCAGCGTTTAGCATGCCTCTCAGGCTGCATAAGCTTGCGCCTGATACTCGAGATTAACCCTGATGGCCTCACTACATGACTACAAACGTGTTCCCACTTATCCATCCTGCAATTCTGGACTAGGGAGATGAGAAACAGTCTGGAGATTGCGTATACACAAGCTTGCTTAATTTTGTCAAATTTTTATTTTTACTTTTTATGTACATTAATTTTTCCTTTTTTTGGTTTAAGAAAACAAACACGAAACACCACCCATGTCTTTGTTGCTGCACTTTCCTTGTGTAGCTATTTTGCTGTTTGTTCATGATTTGAGAGTGATGGGATGTCATGTAGATTTCATGCAGGATGCAGGCTTATTATCGGAGTAGTTATTAAGGCAGTTAGAACATCATCACCTGATGACAGAGGCTGAAAAATATATTATAGATTTTGCAGATGCTAGATGAGTTTGAAAATGTATTTCCATTTTGGGTAGACACAGAAAGGTATTATTATTTTGGTAGTTGACTGATCTGTCAAGATTTTTAACACTTTTTTTTTATTTTTATTTTGTCTTCACATTTTATATTTTTACACCTCAACTTTACCATGTTACTATACAAAGTTTAAGATACTTTTATTTCAGACTTGGTCTGAGCTTGTTTTGAAGAAAAACTTGAACTGGATGCTATACCTCAGATCAGGTCAACCCTGAAAAATGCAAATAATTAAGGTTAAACTAGTTAATTCCACTTTGTACATATACTCCATGATTTCACAAATCAAAAACTGTGATTTAAACAGGTTTAGAAGATCACTTATAACTTAACAGACATCATGCTATATTAGGCTTAAGTGTGGATTTGTTTATTGCAGGTTTGACTGGTCTGGGTATTTAAAACGGTCAACTAAAGCTGAGCAAATGTTATCCACAGATGTTAAAACAGTGACATAGCTCTTTAGAATACTTGTGTACTAAAACCCAATGGCAACTTTCATGTTTGTTATTTTCACTGGTGTACTATCGCTCCTAATGCGTTAGCATTCCTAACTGAAAAGATATTTACTTAGCATCCATCATTCTTCAGGTCTTGTTTAGACTTTTATAAACATTACTGTACAAACAGTAACAATAACCTTGGAAAAGTTGTGAACATGACGCACTGTCTTAGTTTGGTAAAAGTAAAAAAAAAAAGAAAAAGCACATCTGTAGTGTGTGACTTCTGTCAAAAAATATGGCTCCACTAAAGTATAACAACCATTATCCAGGGGGGTCCAGCAGCAGACAATCTATCCAGACTTAGTTCCTTGCAATCCTTCTCTCCACTGATCTGTTGGGTTTCAGTGCACTGCAGTATGTCATGTCTACGTGTGGATTAATGACGAGAGTTCAATTGTATAAAGTTGTGGAATTAACCCTCCTGATTTGGTGCACAGCTCTATGGTGCTTGTGTCGGCTTGCCATAAAGCAGAGCTCTGCTTTACACTAATCTTATTCAAGTCTCTGGCAAACAGTAGAGACAATACTGTTCCAGCAGCTTCCCATAGTGCATTGAAGTTATGAAAAAGGCTTCAACCTGTCTCTAAGTGACAGCTCAATCATGACATTTCTATCCAAAGGTGAAATTTGGTTTTCTATTATTAATGGGAAAGGCAAAAATTTTCCAGGGAGTGATATCACCTCCCATGTTTCAAGCCCATTATTTTTGGTGATTGGTCACTACCTTGTGTTACCGAAATTTAACCAGGAAAACCTGCAAGTATTTAAGACCTAATCAGCAAACCTTGGCAAAGACTTGTGGGAGAAGTGTTTTTGCACATTGAGACATTGTAATCAAGCTTTCAGGATAACTCCCACAATGAACAAGGAGACTTAGGCATTTTAATCGCTCTTCCATATTGAAAAAGGAAACTGTCCCGGCTTCACGTTACCCCTGGCGATTCTAAATGCCAAACATTGGTGAGTGCTTCCTATCTACAACTCCGGCTCGTCCCCTGTTACCGTTCTAACAAAGGGCCTCAGATGGCCCATAAAGCTATATTATTGTCATAGTGGGCATAGTGTGCCAACTGTTGCTCCTGCTTCCTTCCTGCTTCAGGGAATAATGCGTTCCAGCTTTTATTGGAGTTTATTATTGGAAGGGCTCCCTGACAGGTCTGGGAATGCTATTAATGGGCAGGGTATTGTTAACCACGAGAGAAGGGTGATGGAAAGGGGGTCTTGTAATTCTGAAACACCAGCTGATGGACAAGGAAAAATAAGGGATGCAAGTGCCAGGAAAAAGATGGGACCCTCCTGTCAACCCCTCACAGTGGATTGATCTCAGGCTGAGGAGGTGTCAGAACCTGAGTAAAAGTAGTCAGAAAAGTGCTATTTCTGTCACCAAGTTCTGCTGCGTTGGACACAAGCCGCTCAGATCGCAGCGAAAAATGCTGGGCTGAGAATGCCAAGTGTCTTAAACACATGACAAGAGCAATTTAGCGTGATCTTACACTTGGCACTCTCTGGGGGCAAAACAGGGTGTGAGCCCACACTTGAATTAGAGACTAACAGAGATTAATTTAATACTTGGGAGTTTTTAATGCCTTGCACTTTCAAGTCTACAGCGGTTTATTGGATCAGGTTGCCAGCATCTATAAAAATCACATTAAAGACGTTAAAAACAAATATCTTCTTTTGGCCTATATAATTTTCTGGCAATTTTAGATGCCAGTCTCTCTCTCATTGGCCTAAGATAAATATTGGATCGAAGATGATACAGACACATGGCAGAGGAAGACATAATTCTGTCAACTTAGGTCTATTCAGTGCCCAAATTAGGAGTACATTTTGTTCTTAAAGGAAGACGCTGCTCTTATTAAATTATTCAATCAGCATCTATTTTCCATAAGTAATCACTGAAAAGATTGCACTGATTTGGGAAAAAAATTATTTATTTACCTTTAGGTGAGAGTAAATGTTATCCATGTTAGTATTTATTTACCAAAAAAGTGAATAAAATAAAAATAAATAGCCCTAACCATAATGTATGTTAATAAAGACAGCTGCCACTGAATGCTGTAGTAAATGATGTAGTAAATTCACTCTGATGCTAAGAGAAATGACCAAAATATCAGCACATCGTATATTCTAAGGCCTGGGAAAGCATGCTTAATGTTATTTCCTGTTTATATGTTCTAGAATAGCTTTTTATAGTCTTACAGTTTTGACCATATCATTGAGAGAGTGTACATTTAGTTCTACAGTCTTAAACAAAACTGTCATATATAGTTATATGACTAGTTATAAGTGGATGTTCTTAATTTTGCAACAATTTTTTTTTTCTTTCAAAAAAATCCTGGCTAATGTTCATTTCCACTTTTTACAAATAATTTTTGCCAAGATGCCAACCATGCAAATTATTTATCAAAATCCCAGGGTGAAGTTAGAAAAAGATAAACGTTGAGTGCTTGAAAATACATCATAAATGGTTCGTTTGTATTTTTTGTTTATTAGCATAAGACCCAAAACATTAAGTCTGTCTAATCTGGAGGATTGTAATTTAACTGAATAAATCAATAGGCAACAAGAGCATTTTCCTTTTCAAAAGGAACGATGTTTTGTAATATTTATGTCGACGTTGGCTTCGCGACTGTTGTTTATCAACAACTTCGACTCACTGCTCTATGAATACCCAAGATGCAAAATCCCGCTAATGCTAATCCACTATATTTATAATATGCAGTTTTTAACATTGATAATGAATCAAATCCTAATATCTTCTGGTAATACGATTAGAAATTGCTCTTAAAGATGTGCACTCTTTTTCAAAGAAATAGAAGGTATCAGTGGTTTATTTTTTTCAAGTGACGTGTTTTATCATCAGCCAAGGTAGTGCTTAAAACATCTGACACAGGTTTAGCTAGTGCGTTGTGACAAAATAATTGGATTACAAGGTCCAGATTGAACTGGGGACTATTGTTGGGGCCTGTGATACTTACCCCCTGTGGTTAAAGCCCTAAGACAGCGGTTTCTTCCAAACTGACGGATCCGAAGGCCATGTAGATGGATTTTCCTTTTCACTTCCTTTCATCAAACGTTAAATCTCAGCTTTCAAACTGCTCAGATTGTGACTATAGCATCTTTTTGTGTATATTCATGTATCAAATCTGAACATTTTCTGCAGGGCTTATTTTATTCATGTAGGGAAAAAAAGATAAAATAACACATAGATTTGTTTTGGCATACACAGCCTTCAGCAGAGCGTGCAAAATCAATTCAGTGAAGAGTCTGTACAGACTCACATGTCTGCAAACAGCCATGCTCGCACTGCATGAGTGCTGCTTCTCTTTCCTCACTGCTCCTTATTTTCTTTACCTCTTATGTTTGACCAATGTTTTCTTCGGCATTCAGGCTCTACCTTGTTAACAGAAAATCCAAACATTCAGAGCAGCATGAAAGAAACAACTGTTAACATTCTCCTGTTGTTGGCCTTTCCAGTGCCCTTTTTGTCACAGCTGTAGGGTTTTGTCATTTTGATTCCCTCCAAAGCTACACTGAAGGAAAAGTTCCATTGAATGTTTGGGTTTATGCAGCAAAATTTGTTATGACTGAATTTGCACAGATAGCTTCTGGAGCTATGTAGATCTTTCTGGTCCCAACATTTGATTCAGCCACTGTCAACTGTTGCATGTAGCATCAAAGTAAAAGAGCCATTTTACCTTCAATCAACTCCAGTTGGTGATTATAAGGTTTAATACAAAAAAAAAAAGGTTTTTATTTGTAATTACTATAGTATTCATAAAAGAACGTCCTCTACTTTCAGCATATAAACACATCAACAAAAGGGAAAGTAAGCTAATTTTCAGGAGTTTTTTTAATGTCTCAAACAACAATAATTAGTCATGTGAGTAAAAGCTGTAAGTAGCTTTTAAAGTCATAGCCACTCCTTGATATATTGGTAACACTCAGCTTAGTTTGCTACGAAATGGAGCAACACAGAAAACTAGGATCTACATGTCTCTTTACTCCGAACTCGCCTCATCTCGGTGACCTCGAGACACATCCGCAGTTTGTGATGCCCTCTTTGGATCATTTGCCGAACCATAAATATCTTTCCAGGTGAAAACAATTTCAACAGACAGTTTGTGTGTGCTTTCGGAGTCCCTTGTTTATTTCTTCTCAGGTACTTGGTAAAGTATTACATGTTACCTCGCTGGGTTACATCTGAGAATAACCCACATTGAAGCTGGTTTACTATACCTTTGCATTATAGGTGTGTCCAAGTCCAAGTCCAATCCTTGACAGCTGCCTTCCTGCAACTTTTCGATGCATCCCTGCTCCAACACACCTGAAACAAACGGACTGCTTGTTACCAGGCCTCTGCTGAGTTAGATGACTGCTGCTGTTGAGGGAATTCAGCTACTATATCCAGGTGTGTTGGAGAAGGTATGGATCTAAATGTTACCAGGTGATAGCTATCAAGGACTGGCCTTGGGCAGTCCCTGATCTATTGTGCAAATCACTTAAATGCATGGAGTCAACATGATCTCTACTTTTTGCCCTTAGAGTTTTCCTTTCAAAGAAAATGAATAGGCGAATCATACAGTCATGCGTTTACAAGGAAACTAATCATTAATGATCTTCCATCCTTTGCTGTTGCTATGAGAGGACTTTTCATCAGATTCGTCCTTACTCCGTCGGCACTATAAATTGCTGTTTCAGTTTGCTTGAAACATATTTTTAGTGGCCTTCATTTATTCCTGGAAAACAATCTGCTTGATGTGGGAGCAGCACAACTCAAGCCCAGGCTCTCTGTCATTGGCCACTGGAGCAGCTCACTTTAACCACTAACCGTGTGGAGACTTTAGCTGTAATTACCCATGAAGTGTTTATACTGCTGTGCTGTCCTCACACCCACAAATCATGCTCCTCTTCTTTTTTCTCAACAGCACTTGTCCAGTTGGGAACATATCAGCCCTGTGCATCACAGCTATAGCTTGAAACATTATTTTCCACTTCTTTTCAACTACGGTTTCATAATTTACCCGTCAGAGACAGCAAACGTGCAGAGACTCGGCCCACTTTCCGTCTGGCCTTGGCCTACTTGCCTGAACTCTGCAGTGTTGTTTCTGCTCCCTCTACCTCCTCGGATCCCTCCCTCCTCGCTCTCGTCCTCCTCAGAGGAGTTTCACTGATATTCTCTGTCACAATCCTGACACAGCACTTCCTCGGTCTCGGCTCGCTCCTGCCCGGGGGCTCTGACTGCTTCTTTTGGACAATGCCCATCTTTGTTTGCGTCTCTCCCCCTTCGTTTCGGGAATCCAGGCATTGCTGGTAACCACTGGTGGACCAGGATGATGAGGTCACCGACTCTCTTTGGCCTGCCCTTGCCACTGCCACCAATCCCTCCTGAAACAATAGGAGCTTTCTCCTTTGGGCTGATACAGGCTTGCAGATAGACAGTTGTGGAGACAAGCTATTGCAAGTCAGAAACATCCTGCTTTTGTCATCTAAATGTAGCTGGTATTAATAGTTAATTCCAGCCCCAAATAATCCTCCCACTTAACGGATGTGTATTTAAATTTCCTGGTTTTTGCTTAGACCGGTTTTCATGTTTTATGCTTGTGTGCAGCCAAGTTACACATTTACCTTGCCAAGATGCTTATGTTATCAGGTTTACAAGGCTTGTTTAGTTAGAAAGCACTCCTTTACTTTCAGAATGAATTGAGGGAAGGAGACACTTTCATTTTTAGGTCTCATTGCAAATCTGTAATTCCAATAAATTTTATTCCGTTTCTCCTTTCTGTCATTTGTCGACACACAGAGTGAATCTGGATCACCTCTGGTAAAATGTTAGTTGTCTGTAATAAAGAGTTTCAAAACTTTTCTAAAGTTTAATGAGGCACTTAACCTATACATTTTATCAATAAGCGTACACATCCTGAAGCAATCTTTAACTTTCATTATAGATTGCCACTCTGACATCTGCTCTCTTCTTCTAAGGATATATGTTTTCTAACAGATTTTGTTCTGAACTCTGTCTTGGAAAACCTAAAACTTTAATGAGCTCTCTGCAAATTCTGTTCTTTTGACAATGTGTCATTTTGTGTTGAGCCCAACAAACATTTTGGAATTGGTCAAACCTTATAGACCTGATAGCATAACCAGAGGTTCAAATTTAGTTTAATCAGATCAGATCCACAAAGCTTTGGGAGAATTTCGACAAGTCTGGATGCTTTCTTTGAAAGAGGAGGCTTTTATCTTGGAACACTTCTTTATGACAACCAGTACTTACCATAAACTATTGGAGATTATTTTGTGGTTCTTTTGCCGGTTGATATACTTTGTGCCCTTGTCTTTTTATTGTATATCCTACTTCTTCTGACTGATACATTTGAACAATGTGGTCCATTCAATCCAACGTAACATCACTGCTAATTGTAGCTTTAGCTGAAGGATGCAAATCAAATATCAGGAAAATGTGCCCAGGACAACATGACTTTACTTATGTTAATCATAATCTTTTTTAAATAATTTTACATGTCTTATTTTTAAAGGTTCCTCCCAAATTAAGCTATTTGTTTTCCCCCTTTTCATTACAAATGTTTTTGTTTCTTTTTTTAATTTTGTATCATTGTTTTATAATTTTACATCCCAAGTACTTGACATTGTCTCAGGACTGTGGACATGTTTGGAGCCGAAAGAAGAGAAAGGTCTATGATTTTTAAAATCCAGCACAGCAGAAATGCAACAATAACCTCAAAAATTTTTGGTGTATGACAAAATTAGATTTTTTTTTCTTGTTTAAAATTGAGTTAAGACTCAAACTGGGTTATATACATATAAAAATGAGCAGTGTGTTTTTACTCCTGATTTGTAAATAATTCCTATATATTGCAGGCACAAGAGCGAAGTCATTCAATATTTTTTGTCACAGTGTTATTGTTTACATATAATAAACTTTTTTAATCTCTCATTCATGAATAGATTGTTCATCTTTAGGAAAAATAAATAAAACTAGATAAATTTGTTTGTAAGTTTTTTAAATTCTCCACTGTATAAATATCACTGCTGTTTACAGCTGTAGTCAGATGGTTCAGTACTTTTCCATATGAACCTAAATCAGGACATCCTTCAGCACAGCCTGCTTCCTTTATGCTCTTTTAATAGGAATAAGACTTTTCTTCCTCCTTCTGGGACACATTTGTTTTTAGTTACCATATTTTTCCCGGATGCTACAACAAGACTATTTTCTGCTCCTTATAGTTATAACACACTGAAGTTGCTTTTCCACAAGTTGAAATATCTGAAACAAGTAGTTCAGCATAAAAATGAATTTTAAGTGCACACAGTTGAGTTTAATTTGCACTACATGCAGTTTTAAAAAAAAATCTCTTGCCTGCTTTGCTCTAATCGATCATGAAAAGGCCCAGGCAGCGCTCTCTGTTCATTTACTATACGCTATAATCCAATTTCAATTCCTTTTTTTGCTGTTGTTTTTCCCATCTTTGATGTCTTCTCCAGCACTTGGTCCACTGGGATGCTGGAAACCCAGAGAGTTTGCTTCAGCTGGTGAAGGAGCTCATCCAGCAGTACCATCAGTACCAGTGCCAGCGCCTGCGTGAGAGCTCCCGGCTCCTGTTTGAGTACGACAGCCTGCTGGAAGATCCCAGTTACGGACGGAACCTGGAGATTTATGCTGGACGGAAAAACAGCTGGGTAGGAACCTTTTTTATATATATATATATATATATAGATATATATATATATATATATATATATATAATACCCTGCTTGCTTTTTCATAACAAGCAGAATTGTTGGAAAAAAAAGATGCTGAAATAAAAGAAAGATGAGCCACATGTAATTAAACTAAGGTAATGTGTTCGAACAATAAGATGTCGCAATCGTCATCTGACTCTTGGTTTGTAATATTGCATGATTGCAATCTAAAAGAAATAACTGATATAATCAACAGGAACAATTGAGTCATAAGACTTCTTGTTTCCTGCTTTAAGTCGCTGCTATCTGACATCGGCCTTGTGTGTCGTTATGTGTAAATTTGTAAAAAACAACAAAAAAAAAACTCTGAGAAAAGGAAGCCACAAAAGACAACTGGTGAAGCTCTGTGTTGGAAAAGCTTCAGAGAACATATGTTTAAGGATATTAGATGACGATTATCAGCGTTTTTCAGAAGAGTCTTGCTGTATAGGGACAGAAATTTCCAGCCAAGAAGACTGGAAAGAATTGGTCACATTTAATTTTAGTTAAATAAAAAGAGCAGAATAATATTAATTTGTATTTCCGAAATTTCTTTAAGTTTTTTTTTCTTTCTCTGTCAAATATGTGTGCTGTAGTTTTATTTTCATCTTTTCTTATATTTTAATAAATATGAAATCAAGTAAGAATGAAAATACGCTGCTTTATTGACATTTACTTATTTTAAAAAAATCAACTAAACAATATGTGTCATCATTTAATAAACCTACAATTAATTTCTGTGACAAAAGAAATCAATAAGAACTATTTAGCATTTACTCTGACAAACGTTTTTTGATTAAAACTTAACTTCTAAACACCAGACTAATGCAGTGTTTTGGTAGAAATATTTTTTCCTGCATTAGCAAACTCTATATTTCTCTTATTAAGTTTGAGTTTGTGCTTCATTCTTTTCTGAGGCTGATTTTTCATTGCTAGGTAGACATATCCTGTTCCTTTTCACATCAGGAAAAACCTGTTCCCTCTAACGGTGCTGAAGACTTAAACTCCTTCTGTGCTGCTTGTTAAATAGCAGTGGCCCTTACGGAGTGGGATGGACAGACGTCTGAGTCTGCTAACTGAGCTTGGCCGCCACAGTGTCTGTTGACAGGTGGTCTTGGACCTTGATGTGTGCTGCCGTGTCACCATGGTAATGTTGATCTGTTATTGGAAATGGCAAATCAAATGGAAAGAAGTACTGGTTGCAACACTTGAGGACTGGTTGCAAAAAAGAAATGCATTGATAGCAGGCAGATTCTCGTGTCCACATGACTTCCATACAGTTTGGGTGAAAGAAGCGATAACCTGGCCCGTTTATGGAAAAAAAAAATCTTCTGAGAAAATTTTAAGAGAGGGTGATTATGTAAAATCCACTTTTTTGAGCTTGATATCATGTTACTGTATTATTCCTTCATCACAAACCTACATGGAGCTTTGATCCTTTGATGGATGTTTGAGAAATACTTTAATCTTCCTTGGCAGCCAATTCCAATGTGTCAAACTGCAAAGTCAAATTTCTTTTAAGTTATGTCTGATATATATATAGAAATTTTATAACAACTGAAGGTAACATGAGTACTTGATTGTGCTATAACATAAAATATATAACACCATCTACTTAAAGGTAATCTGTTAGGAGGTCAGACCATGATAAATTTTAATTTCTTAATGTTCAATCATGCTTTGTTTCTTTATATCGGGAACTAAAACAGTTCAAGAATTTTTAAGAATTTCAAGCTCTGTTAAAAACAGTACTCTCCTTTTATAACTCGCATAGTTTATAGCTTGTATAAATCCAGATGTGTTATTCCATCTTGGACTAAACTACTTGCTGAAGTTTAGTCCAAGATGGATGCCAAGGTTAAACCAGGCTTCTACTATGTTAAAACTCTGATCTTCCTGTAAATCCTGATTCGTGAAAATTAAAAGCATTGTTGTGTTTTTATTGTGGTACGGTTCAGTAGGGGATTTTGATTTGGAAAATGTTTAGCAACACTCTGGGAGCAGCGGGACACTTTATGAGAAACATAAATAAAACTTGTTTATATACGGTAAAAATGAAATTTATTTCATTTTTCTGATTGCGCCTCCACTTCTGTTTTGTGTGTTTCCAGACAGGAGAGTTTTCAGCCCGTTTCCTCCTTAAACTCCCAGTGGACTTCAGCAACATCCCAGTTTATCTTCTCAAGGTAGTTACCACACCAACCTGGAAACCACATCAACCATGAGCATCTGTCAAATCACACACTTCCTGTATGCTCTGCAGGCGCGGCTGCAGACTCCAGGATCAGTCATTACATGAGCTGTTCTTGGTTATTACAAGTCTGCATTTGCTTACATGTGTCAGTGTGTTTTGAATGTTTGTGTCGATAACAGAGGGATTTATTCAAATGAACTGCAGTGCAGCTGTGTATGTGTGTGTGTTGTGCGTGTGCATGGGTGTGTATGTGTGTGTGTGCAGGCCTCAGTGTTGAGGGGCTGTAAGTTGACTAATCAGCAACTGTCACTGTGAATCTGCTCTGAGCCGCGTGGTGTCTGCAGGCAGCCTAGCTTGAATACAGTACGCACACACACACACGCACACACTGGATATATCTATAAATATTTCCATGTCTGTCTCTGCTCCCTCTTTCTCTTCCCTCGCTGATGATCTTTAGAGGCCGGAGGCTTCCATCCTCCGGCCTCTTCCAGCCTGGCCTGTGCCCGTGATGGTGAACATACGGGAAACAGCAACCATCATCAGCTTTATCTCATCAGACCTGAGGCCCCGAGACTCGTCTCTCTCTTTAAGCAGGCTGTGAATGGACTCATCAAGTCAGTCACATTTCACAGCCACATTTCCCCTCATTCTGGGAACTTGATTTCATTTATTTTTGTCCCTGTGAGATTTTAGCCAAGAAAAAGGTTTAAGCCGAGCCCCGAGGGAAGCTTTATTGGTGACACGCTGGCTGTCACTTGCAGAAAGGATGCACACACTCGCTGACCTTTAGCCAGTGGGTGGTGGTGGCCCTAAAAGCTGTGAAACAATATTGTCAAGTAACTCTGAAATATTTAGCTTTTTTTGAGTGCTAAACCAAATCTTGAATATATATTAATATTCCTGTCACCCTTATCATATCTTTTTCATATATGCTCTCAGTATTGTGCCGTATTTGGCAGCTGGGGGTATACATAGTATCAGTAAAGGAGTGCTTGAAGACTTGAAGAAAGAAAAGTAATGAACATCATCAGCCTACACCTTGTCCACCTACGCATTCCAAGGGAACGGGCCCGTGCTGCATATAGGCAGTACTGGACCGCATCCCAAAACCGATGACCTGAATTTTCATTTTGACAGTTGTCATGCGATTGCTTCTGCCAGTGTGTGTGTGTTCTTGAGTCAATTGTTTCCATGCATTGCACATTTCTGCTCTGCATGCAACTTCGTGGTGTTGCAGGGCAGCTGAAGTGTAATTAATTTATTCCTGCAATCGCTTCTGACAGAGCAGATGAAAAAACTCTATATAATCCCACACAAAGAAGCGGTGGAACTACGAGTTTAATACTCAGTGGGTTATACCTCGTGCACATCATTTGTATGAAATATGTGCATGTTCTTAGCCACTCAACTTAAAGCCTTCTATTAGGTCAATGCTGAAACATGCAAGATTCTAGTGATGACCATAATTGTTTTTCTTTTCCATATGCGCAGAAACTGAAAAGATGTGTCAAGTGGCTGCAAGAACATGTCTGAAATATAAAACATACATGTTTTTGAATGTGATGGAAAATATATATACTATATATATACTGCTAAAAAAAATAAAGGGAATATTTCACTTTAATTTTGT
>NW_006799947.1:2082684-2085846 GCF_000485575.1 Poecilia formosa | reverse complement strand
TATATATATATCAAGCAGTGCTGATTTCTTTAATTTTGGGTGGTCAGCGATTGGCTGATACTTGCATGCAAAACCAATCTTATCCATTGATCTTATCTGCCTCCATTGGTTTAATAATTACCAGAACGAAGAGTTGAATCCAGCTTAGTTTTTCCCGCAAAATAATGTCTGTGTTGGCCAATTAAAAACTTCTTCAGTTGAATACATGAATACATCTGACAATTAAACCAATTGTTGTTACTCTTCTATGCCCCAGAGCATCATTAGACACTGGTATATCCCGCTGAACATTTAATGATCTGTTGCTCAAATTGAATTATCAAAAATGATAAAACTGTCTGTGAACCGCCTAATGTCTATGCAAACACTGCAGCTCCACACAGATTGTTAATATGCTCATATATTTTTGTCCTTAAATAGTAGTTCATCACCATTTAAATGTAAGATTTTTACTTTTTAAGCAACCAAGTATCTTTGGAGCAAGAATATCAACTATAAACCAGGTGCTTCAGATGGAGGTTGGACTGTTGACCCTGATTTTAATCAACCTTCTAACAAATCCATGGATGTCCTTGCTTGAGGAACGCCGGTTTGGCAGTGAAGCAGAAATCTGTTTAGACACAAGCTACCGTGCTCCGCTAGCGAACGCCGAGATGTTGCTGGTGGGCACAGAGCCGTGGAGGACGACCGTTACCTGAAGCGAAGCATCCGCATGGTCTGAGCTCACGACAGTGGACATGTTTACCTTCCTGCATGGACCATCCGGCCTCGGGGTGGAGGGAGGAGAGCTAGTTTATTTATTTAGTTATTTTCAAAGGTGGTGGAGGGTGTAGGAGGGGAGGGAGTGGGTCAGAGTGAAAGAGAAGGAAGGACGCTGAGAGAGAGCAGACATGAAGGAAAGTGAGATGCACACAGATGGATGTTGGCAGTTTCTTCTTCTTTAAAGTCCATGCAGTTCTCTTGAGCACTATTTTAGTGTCTCAGGCTTTGGTTGTACCTTCATCTCTTGCTTGTCATCCCTTTGGATTCGCAGTAGCTTGCACCTTTTCAATTAGCTTTGGCATTTCCCCTCTCACAATTCAGATTTTTCTTTTTTTTTTTTTTTTTTTTTCCTATAGCAACGTCAGTACAACTAAAACTATCACCTGTGCCCATCAAAAGGCAAACAAAAACTAAATATGTAACCGCAGGTGAAAAATACATAAACATAAAAAATCTAAGTTAAACAATGTATTAAAAAGACACGGAAAAATATGAGGCAAAATCTAATAAAACAAAAATGAATTTAAGAACAAATAAAAACAAAAACAAATAAATGAAATGATAACAATAAATAAATTACCTCCCCCTTGACTGCCCCCATCACCACTATATCTATCCTTGGTTTTGTACTCAGTAAAGTACAAGAGCAGCTGCAGCTTGTCTCTTGTCCACTCTCATGAGCGCGGGCCGACGCCACATTCGTGACTGAGCTCTCCGCTCTCGCTTCACTTGAGCTTTGTTTCCCCCACAAGCAGTGACCCGTGTCACCAGCTATGAAATGACTGCAGATTTTGTGTGTTTATGTGTGCGACAGAGAAAGATTGATGCGCTTGGGTCCTCGAGCCTCTGTCGTTGGTTGTCCGGGCACTTGCTGTTGCTTATCTTTTTGTTTGCATTGGGATGTGAATGCAGGATGACTGGTTTTAGGTTTTACTGGCTACTGAAACTTTTATCCGGGGATCTGACCCTTCATGTTTCTACCCTACATATCAGGGGCTAAACAAATTACTGGAGAGATACTGTATTTAGAAGGAAAAATTTGTGTTACAATAAACTTTGCCGCTGTTGTTTTAGTAGATGTTTATTTGTGTAGCTACAAGGCAGGGCAAAATGGTAAAACTATAACACAAAGAAAAAAAGACACATTACATTGCAGAGGCAAAATAAATTAAAGTTATAAAGAGTTGAAATCCAGACTAGAATTAATTTATGTGAACTTTTGAATCAAAAGAAGTGCTACACAATCAGGTTCTTAGCCTTAGTAACTCAGTGTTTCAGCAGCTTTGCAGTTTATCTGATTCTGCTGACTCTTCATCGTTCCTCTTGAAGTCATGGCACATCCATGCATTGAATTGTTTTAAGCATCTGTTCAGTGCTTCACAGTCACTTAGTGACATTCAAATGTAAAGTACAGCCCCCCCGATGCAATACTTCGTGGAACCACCTTTAGCTGCAATTAAAGCTGCAAGTCTTTTAGGGCATGTCTGTACCAGCTCTGCACATCCAGTGACTGAAATTGCGGCCAAAACAGCTCATGCAATGGTGCCACTTGTTAACACTGGTTTCAGTCCTGTCTCTTTTTTTTATATACATGCCCAAGGACATTGTGAATTTGTTGTCCTTGGGCTAAATAGAACTGAGAATACATGTAACTGCTAAATGTAAAAGGTACAATGACTTAGTGTTTTTCTTTATTTCTTTTACTTTCTTCTTCCAAAAGGGATTGGTCTGAAATTCATGATATGATGGAATTTATTTGTTACAGTCATGTTGTTTTGCTCATAAAGCAACTTAAAACTTCATTTAAAAAAAAAAATGTTGCAGACCTCCCGTGAAAATGGCTGCCTCCTATATTAGATTTTTAGACATCAGTTCATGTTTTACTCAAAAATGTTTTTTTTTTTGTTTTTTTTAACCTTCTCATTTTTATCCTGAGTGAGTTGTTTTCATTATCCAACTACGACTGTTCCCCAACATGTTTCCCCACTACTTATTTTGCTTCTGCTCAGTTTGGACCCTTTCTCTGTCCCTCCTGCTAAGCATTACTTCCCCCCATTTGTCCCTCTGGTAAAAAAACGACCCACGGGATGGTAGCACCAAGCCCTTGGCATCCCTGCATGGTTGTTTTTGTCTGTACAAGCTATGCATGCTTCACCAAGAGCTCTTGTATCTAATTATTTGTACTCTAATTATTTTCGGTTGCACACCCTCGTTACCCCTTCCCCCCGCCACACGTGCTCGCTTTAACCTTCGGAGATCCGCAGGCAGGAGCCGAAGGGGAGGGTCGGGGTGAAACAGAGCCTTGGGCTCTCATTCTTTCTTTTTATCGGTTGTGCCACCATCACTGAACTCTTTTCATTTCCTCTCTATTTAAAAAATAAATAAATAAATAAATAAATA
>NW_006799947.1:2076070-2082674 GCF_000485575.1 Poecilia formosa | reverse complement strand
AATCAAGACTTAAATCAGTCTTAAACAAACGTTATACCCCCAAACTTTTAAAATTGTACTAATTAGTCCATTTACCATCTTGACCTTTTCACACCATTTATAGCAAAGTGAGAACCAAGTGCCTGATTTTTTATTTTAATATATATATTTTTGTTAATGCTGAATGCTTTTTAAGGTAAGCTTTTTTATGAGATGAAGTGAGACTGGGAAAGGAGCATTACATTTTGCTTCAGGAATCGTCTCAGAACATGTTCCTGGTGTTCATCAGGGCCGTGTTTAACACAGCCTCCCACCTCTGTGGCACTGTGTTGGGACCTCCCCTCAACCCAGAGCCACAGTAAAGATGAAGACAGTCTAATGGTGCTCCGTCACAGCTTTGATTAACTGTGACATTTTTACTTTGTCATTACGATAAAAAAAACAACAACAAAAAACAGCCACTTTATTGCTGCTATTGAAATTAAGGTTAAAGCCCAAACTATTGATTAAGGTATTTTTAAGATACTATAAATGTTTTTATTTTTCTTCCTAACTAAATGCACATTCACAAAATGAACACAATTTAGTAATGAAGTGTGGATTTTCTGCACAGGATTTCACAACATACTGACATTTTCCAAAGCCCACCGAAAAATAACAACAGTTAAATCTGCTCCGTGGGTCCATGACATCACACAAGCCACAAGAATGAAGCTGATCAGTCGACATTAGCCAAACATTGTGGTGGACAAGTGACTTTAAACAGAATTTGAGACAGATGTTGAAGCATTTCTGTTGGAAATGGTGCAACCGTATGTGCTTGACTCCGTTTACTCCCCCATTCAAGCGGTGTTCACATATACAACTCTGGTGCATCCATATAGAGCACAAGTAAACACTTTTTGATTGGGAAGTTTAAACAGCGTACAGATATGGACCAATAAATGGAGAGACTCAGTGGAACTCTGTTCAGTAACCTTATGTGGTGAAAGCAGAAAAGTTTGCTTTTAGATGGATTGATTATCTCGATTTCAAAATTATTACCAGCAAAACGGATAAACCAACTGAACGGCTGACAATAAGATGCTATTTATTCGTCACGAGATCTGATGGGAGTTTGATTGATTTGAGGGAAAATTCTGTCTTTCCAGGATTATCTGTCTGACTGCGTGGAAGGGAAATGTTAAACCAAAAACATGAGTCAGGGCTCTTACCGAGAACGTCATGCATCATTTTTTCCTTCTGACTTTCCAGGCTTTTCTGGGAAAATACAGAACAAAATTATTGTTTCAAAACATTACATACTGGATTTATAGGGACAGTATGTTTTTTTTTTTATTTTTTATTTTAAAAAGTTAACTTTTATATGTTTATGTTGCTTTTATAAAATGTAATTTGATTTAATCTTACTCAGAAGGGGAAAGCTGGAAGTTGCTTGTTATTTAAACGTACAATAGGGACCCAGAAGTTAGAAGTTCATGTAGGAAAGTCTGACTTTTCAACAACACGCACCTCAAAATCTGATGAGACTGTCCTAGTGATAATTGCAGTAAAAACAGATTTCTGTCATGCACTCTTGGTAAAGTCTTCCACATGAACTGTAGCATACAGAATCCTTTATTGTAAAGATTCCAAGATTTTATGTTTCTAGTTAGGTTCGTCACAAAGGATGCAGATAAGCAAACCCCATTAGTTTCCAAACCTGAAAGTGAATGATACTTCCAGGAAGTTGGGTTTGATTACATTCTTAGATCTAAGTTTTGGCTTTAACGGAAAATTTGATCTGTGTACTGCTTAAAGCTGCTAAGTACCACCATTCGATTGGCTCTATCACGTTAACATAAAGTCTTCTTGACTAAGCGTTAAAAACTGCAGAAGTAAGCTTGTTAGAGCCTTTCAGGGCTGGATTTGTGATGCCACAGTACCAGGACTTTTTAGTTTGAGCAGCTGAGTATTTCTGTAAGGAATAACTTCACACCTCCCCTTCAGGAACCTGGATTAAGTGACACAAAGTCACATATGTGGAAGCCAACATCACTGTATCCTCACACGAGAATGCCCGAATGCCATTGGTGTTTATTTTCGTATTTGTCCAAATTCTCACCTGATCTTATCCCCAATTTTCTCTCCATGTGGGCTAGGTGGCTACTTCAGCTTCCTAAGAGATAAGCCAGAAGGCTCATCAGCCTGCAGCAGCCGTGGTCACTTTACCTCTGCGGTTGCCACATAATTGCTACTCCTTTCTCAACCTCCCATGAGGCTGTCGTTGTTGCGGTTTGCTGTCCCTCTGCATGTGGCAGTTGAGCTTTTGGAGAAGTCGTGGCTGAAGATAGCCCACTTCGTCACATGACGGGTCTTTCACAATTCTCTCCACAGACCTGGAAAAACAACCCTGTGGATGCTTTACAGACACATGCAGATCCATGAACACCCACTCGCTTATAACTGTCACTTTGCAAGCAGGTGAATGTGACAAAGCAGAGCTCTGCTGAAGAATCGTTGTATCGCATAGTGTGCCTGATGCAGTTTAAATTGACTACAGATTTTGAACGTCATGTGAGACAAATATTAGGATGAACATTACAGAAGGGTTGACCTGACTTCATTACACGTTAGCATTTTTTTTTTTAAATTTCAGCCCGTGTGCCACTTTGAAAGACGGCCCATGCATGTGCGTGACTTATGAGCATTTGGTGCCAAAGCAGCGGTTGTAATTTGTGGCCTTGCCTTGCCCCTGCACGGTAAACACTGACTAAGAGCTCAGGAATCTTAAGAGCTATAAAATAATTGCAGGTTACTCCCATGATGTGTGCTGCTCCTCTGGCTCAGCTCTGTCTCCTCTCTGTTTTTTGTTCAGCCTCTCTTGGTGCCACTATATCCATTATTTACCATTTGAATGCCAGCTGCTGTTTGCTCATTACTTTTATTACTCATAATAGAAACAAATTATTTCATTAAATGTTATTCGAGGGCTGTTTTTGTCACCAGGGCCGGCCCAAGGTTGTATGGAGCCTTAAGCAGAATAAGATTTGAACCCCCTCTATGTGCTAAGAACATCACCCTCACCAACAATTTGAATTATCGTTGATTATATTTACGTTTTGTAAGGATCCCCTTGAAAATGAGATGGTACGGGATAATCCTTGAAATAAATAGATCTAGTGAAATCTGAGAGAGTGGACAGAGTTTGCTTGGCTGAGCTTAAAAGTAATTATGGAAAATTGATTATTATTTGCTGAGATCTATTTATGAACAAACTGAGCTCAAACGCTCAGATTATTCTCAAAGCATCAGATTGTAGCTCTTTTAACCTAACAAAGTAATTTGTAGCACTTTTACAAAATAAAGTTCCTAATTCAGTTAAATCCTAAATTTAAATTGTGAACAAGTAAATATAAAAAAGCAAATATAAAAATCTTTGACCAGTGGTGTGTGTTCATATGCACTCATTTATGGGAGGCCCCTGTTTGTTTGGGGACCCCAAGCGGCAGCTTAGTTTGCTTATGCCTGTCTCTCTATGACATGCAAAAGAGTCAGGTAAAGACCCAGTGTAGATAAAAACCTCATGCAGAAGAATTTTTAAATCCCCTTTATTTAGAAAACACCAAAAGTCACGAAATCCAAACGGCACACCATCTAAATATAAAAACACAGGACAAACATAGCATGAGAAACACTTCAACACAGTGGTGGCTGAGAGGAGGATCTGACAAAAGACATTTATAAACCCGGATCTATAAATACAACGAGGGAGGTAATGAGTAACTAGCTGAGAAGATAATTAGTACTGATGCAAAACAAAAGCAAAGAACCACTAAAGAAGGTTAAACTTAACAGGATCCCAATAGTGCAAAATTACAAAATGACTCATACAGCAAAAATGAAGCAAAACCCATAAAGGCTCAAAGTCAGTTTACAGCCCCACTTTGCACCTTTGCATTGTAATTTTGTCCCTTTCTGTTTTGTGACACACCTGCAGACAAACGTTTTAGTCGATCTTTGCATGAATGATGGAAATAAATTGTAATAAAGCGTATAAGCTGGAAATGTGTTTCTTTTTTTATTATCAACAAAGTTGGAGTTATGAAATTGTAATGGGGAAAACAATTGATAACAAAAGACGCATTTTCTGTCATGCCTGAAAATTAAAATTTTAAGCAAATATATATTTTTTCTGTAAAAGTATTGCCCTTAAAACTTACAATTATGCTGGTGGAAGGGGTGGCGCAATAATGGCTACCCTACATAAAACACAGTCATTAGTCCTGGTATGCTGGCCGCAGGCAGCAGAAATTTGATGGGGCCTGAATAAAAGCAGCACAATTTTCCAATTTTTATAGACAATTAAAAAAAATTGTATTAAATGTAGAATGGTGAGTAGAATAGGTAACACTTTATTTGAAGGGGGGTGAATAAGACTGTCATGACACTGTCATAAACATGACATAACACCTGTCATGAACATCAGTAAGCCTTCATGAATATTTATAACTGTTGTCATAAAGTGTCATTTGGTAAATTGACACTTTTAATACAAAGTTGACATTATTCAAAATGTCTTTGTTATGACAACTTGACATTAACCAAGAAATCATTACTGATATAAATTTGTTATAAAAGTATTACTGATTGCACTTTAAAAATTCGGTAACTTTATGTTATTAAAGGTAAAGTTTAAACAGTAATGATTTATTGGTTAATGTCAAGTTGTCATAACAGACATTTTGAATAATGTCAACTTTGTATTTAAAGAGTCATAATTTACCGAATGACGCTTTATGACAACAGTCATAAATATTCATGAAGGCTTATTCATGTTCCTGACATGTGTTATGTCATGTTTATGACAGTGTCATGACAGTCTTATTCACCTCCCTTCAAATAAAGTGTTACCGCAGAAGATAATTTGAAATTATAACGTTTTTGTTATGAGCAATAAAACAAATGACAAAAGGCTTAGGGGCGCATTGATGGATTGAGCATCAGCTAATTTTAAGCTTGACCAGCTGTGACCAGTCAGAAGGAACAGATGTTACTGCTAAGAAATCCATTTTTTAAAGGACAAGTGAACATATCATGCACACATGGACCGAGTCAAAGTATCCATACCAGCACAACCAGACTAAGAAACAGCTTTATTCCCCAGGCAGTGCAAAGGCTGAATGTTCTCAAAAAGAGAGCATTACACACTTTATAAGTATGCTGCTTTAGACTCTTCAGACTTTTTCACTTTTAACGTATTTTTAGTATTTGTTGTTGTTGTGATTGTCTTTTATGATGTAGCACTCATGGGTTAGGAAGAAATGTAATTTTAATTCTCTTATGTTTTGCAGAATTAACAATAAATCTGAATTCAGATTTATTTTTTTTTTAGATTCCCTTAAGCAAGAGATTAGAAATTCAACTCCTTTTGAGTCAGTATTGTTTATGTTTATGTCTGTAATGGACCTAAAATTCACAGGACTATTTTTTTTTCCAGAGACCAAGTAGATGTCAGCTCTTGTTTAAGCTTTAAATTTTTCTTATGTACAGGTGCATCACAATGTTTAAGAATATCATTAAAAGTTTAGTTATTTCAGTAACACATTTTAGAGAGTACAAATTTAATACAAAATAATTATGGATTTCAAACATTTATTTATGTTAATTTTGATTATTATAGCTCACAGCTGAAGAAAACTTAAAATTCAGTTCCTCTGAAAATAAGAAAATTATGAAAGATCAATAACTGGGGGCGGAAAAGGTATTAAAAATAATTATTTTTAATACATAAATCTGGGAAGCCGTG
This sequence comes from Poecilia formosa, assembly GCF_000485575.1. Lineage (NCBI taxonomy): Eukaryota > Metazoa > Chordata > Actinopteri > Cyprinodontiformes > Poeciliidae > Poecilia > Poecilia formosa. The sequence continues at coordinate 2,076,907 of NW_006799947.1, read as the reverse complement.
CCATCTGCTGGTGTTGGTCCTTCGTGTTTCATCAAGTGCAAAGTCAGCAGTGTTGTAAACTGGGACATTTTGGAACATTTCATGTATTCTTCTGCTGACGAGCTTCAGAGAGATGATTATTTAGATTTTGCTGAAGACTCATCTGCTATTACACGTCACCAGAACCTCCTTCTGGATTGCCTCCAAAAGGAGCCCCAACCTAGGATTGAGTGTGCATACTATACAGCACATCTACATTTAATTAGTCATGTACAATATTCCATTTCTTTTCTAATGTTTTGAATTGAGCTACTGGGATTAACTTTTACACAGTGATTCTTTGTATTGGGATGCACTATTATACCTCATAGAAGCCATTTAATTTGTCAATTTGCATGTCACTTTTTCCAGAAACTGGAGCTGTGCTTCCTCTGGACTACTTCTGATATCAACTCCAAATACAAATCTATTTCCAATTTTTCATATTGGAAATGTTTTTCTTTAAACAAGCCACATCCTCATTTGGACTTTTTTGGAAAGAGGTTGTTGATTGATGGGATATCCGCGCAACACTGAGAATGTGGCATTTATTCAGAAAGCAAGTTGCCCAAAAGACATCGGCAAGTAATTGCCAGTTTGGGCTTCACTAATGTAGTGTGCGAATGAAATCTGAAAAGGCCAGCCAATGCTTCCATGCAGATAAACAATTATGTGGCTTTTAAACGGTGGATGTATTATAGCTTGGTGTGCTCTTGAAGATGAATTTAAATGTCAGGCATAAAAGGTCTGAAACTCAAATCGTATGTGAGAGTGGAGAAGAAGTCAAATAGATATATATATATATATATATATATATAT
>NW_006799947.1:2052730-2076060 GCF_000485575.1 Poecilia formosa | reverse complement strand
TTTTTTTTTTTTTTTTTTTTTTCTCAAGAAATTACTTCTTTATTGCAGATTTGTGATTAACAATTTTGCCTGGAGATAATGTCAAATAGTTGGTTTCCAATTGGAATTATTACAAAATATCGCCAAATATGGTTAGCAGCTTTTTGTCCAAACTGATGGCAGGAAATGCACATTACTCTTTGCAGATTGCTGACACAGCAAACAGAAAAGTCTCTGTTGCAAGAGACTTTGTGCAGTTGCAAAACAGGAGGATCATCATTCCTCACCCTGATGTCAGTGAGAAGAGGAAGGACTTCTCTTGGTGTTTCAACTCCAAATTAAAAATATTTGTCCAGATGAATTTGTATACCTTCACATCCCAGCCTGCAAAATTCCTTCCAAACTCTGATATTTGCCACAGATCTGTTAACAGGTTGGGCTGAAACGCTTGGCAACATATTTATATGACTAACACCTACACTCCCAAGAAAGACGGTACTCACAAGAACTGGTTGGCTTTAATAAATTCCAATTTATTTTTTTTTTTTTCATTATTAAAATTGAACATCGTTAGAGGACCATGAAACACATTAAACGTTTACTTCCCCTTTTGGAAAGTGTTGTTCCTCTGACTCTTTGAGGTTTAAGAAATAATACTATGTTGGTCTGTGTTTATTTAAAATAACTCCAATACATGTCTTCTACAGTCATAGTAGAAGTAGCTATTAGGGCTGCATTAATGGTAATGCCAAAAAAATATCCTCATCATTACAGACTGAGTTGCTTTAATCTTTAATCTCAAAAAGTGGGCAAACCTTTTCACACAGCAGCACTGCAAGCACACAGGAACTGCTGTAAGTTTAAGATTTTTGCCAACATGGCAAATCCAGCTATACCATACCAAGTTTATTTATGGAGCACTTTAAACACCCACAAAACCAAAGGACAGTACAGGAAATAATGAAGCAGCAGTTACATGATGCAACAATAAGTTTAGCTGTGGTCTTTAATCACTATCTACACGGTTTTAGCTGACAACATAATTGCTTTAAATTTTAGCATTATATGACTTATATGGTAGTTGTGCATGCATATTTTATTTTAATGTATGTATAGAAACAGTAAATCGGACAGCTTCTCTCTTTGTGGGTAAAGGGTGAATGGATATATTTGCCTCTTGAGACTTAAATTGAGTGGTATGATGGTGATGGTTTATGCTGGAAGACAGCTGCAGGCACATTGATGCTAACTGGTAGATCATAAGTCTCTTTCTGGCAGACATTCTTGGCAGGTGATGCAGCAGTTCTGCACATCAGCTGTCTCAGCTCCAGCTCTGTTGCAGAATGTTTTAACCTTCCCTTGTTGGTTTTTAACAATTTTGCTTGAAATAATTGCTGCAGATTCTCTGTGTTATGATCTCCGCAGTGGTATTCTGAAAGAATCGCTTCTTTGTGTAAATCCATGTGCAGTATCGGTTAGGCTATTTAGAGAACCCACCACTAAGAGATGAACTTCAGCTAATAAGTAAATAGAGAGAAATCCATTCTACGTGTCACTTAAAGAAAAGCAGAGAATATTTCTAGTTGCATGAAAGTCCTGGGTTTAAGCTTTAAAACTCTTTGTTTTAAGGAATTCTCTCCACTTTTGGATCATAAAACCTGAACACATGTTGAAGTTTGTATGCCATGATCGCAGAGAAGGACACTGAAACTACTTAAAGTCATTGTTTATTATTTTTAATTGACTGATCTGCCAACCAGCGTTGTTGGAAGTCCAGTTCTGCATCTGACTTGTCTCCTTCACGAGCCCTGCAGACCTGGGGAGCCTGCTGTGATCACTGCCAGGTGCGGTAACATCTGGCTTTGTTCTGCTTTGAGAAATTGTCTCACAATGAAAACGCTAAAGGGAGTCTGGATTAAACTGCTTCTGTTAATGATAAAATCCTTTCATCTTACTTTTGTTTCAGGCTGTGACAAAGGAAAAGTAGAGTGCAGCCATGCAGTGTCCAAAGAGCTGAAATCAAAGGGCACCTGTGTAGTCGCGTGTAAGAAAGTGATGTTTTCAGCTCAGCATCAAGGGCAGAATTATGTTTTTAATCATTTGTGCGTGCGAGCAAACACTGTGGCATCTTTGAAAAAGCACCTGTTGCTTTGGAAAACGGCACTTTTTATAAATAGCCCGTTGCAAACGTACTTGGAACCTAACAATCACAAGCTTTAACATATTTTATTGGGATTTTCAGTGATAGAACAACACAAAGTAGTTCATCAATGTGAAGTGGAAGGAAAATTATTGATAGTTTTCAAAATCCTTTAGAAATAAAAGTATGAAAAATGTGGGATGTGCATATATATTCAACCCACTGCCTGCATTTTTTTATTTTTTGGATATGTCTACACCGTCTTTAAGCTTTTAGAGCCTTAATTTTCTAACCTTTCTTTCTTGAATATACAACAATTTTAAAGTCGTATTTTCAAATACATATAGGTCAAGGTCATTTGAACACCTGAATTATGTTTTAATCTAAACCAATTGTAACTCTGATGGCACGGTTAGGTTCACCGCCTTACAGAAAGATGGAATTTCATTCTGGTCTCAAATCTTACACAGCATCTAGGTTTTTTTTCCAGGATTTCCCTTTGTGCTTATCTACTATTTATCCATTTCTCATAGTTGGGAAAAGTTTGTTTATGGTATTTGTTTTCTATTTGCTAACAGGGTGACTAATTAGTAATTAGTCACCTAATTTTTGTTTCATAAGTAATGAAACAAAAATGAAAATTTTGTTTCATTGGACTCAATTTTGAATTTTGTTTAGGTGTATCTGAGTAATGGGGCTAAATTCAAGTGCACTCCGCACTTTTTAGATTTCAGCTTTGAAAACCATTATCCACTGGTATCCTGTCTCACAGGTCTTAAGTCAGTCGCAGTTATTTTGTGTTTCCTCAAATTTTAAGAGCACATTATGGTTTGATTCAGGTTTTTGTGTTCTCCATTTTTCTATCTTAAGTGTTTTAAGACTGGTGGAGAAACGTTGACTCATAATTCTCATCAAATTGCAGAGCGAGATTTATTTGCAATGCATTGTTTTCATTCAGCTTTCTTGATGGAAAGAGGATTTTCTTTTTTCTTTTTTTTTTCCCTGAATCTTCCAAACATGTTTTTGCCACTTGTAGGTGTTTAAAACTTAGCGTGGCTGTGTGGGTTTAGTGATTACTGGCAGCACTGGACCTGCACCCAAGACAAAAACGTAAAGTGAGAGCAACGTTGTGTAGAACCTCCGGTCCTCTGCTGGTAACACTGACAAGAGATTTCAGGTTGAGATTTCAGATAAGTCACTATAAGTAAACAGTTTTTACACTCTCATAATTCTTCATTGCTATATAAATAGAGCAGGGTACTGAGGTCATGAGGAGAGTGAGGTCATCATGAATTACTGTGTATTACCTGGAATAGATGTGACTGTGCATGAGGACAGCTGAATGGGCTGCAACCAGCACCTAAAACTTAAAAATAAAAAAATAAAAAAACAGCCATGGAAAAGCAGAAAGCTTATGATCCGCATTCCTGTAAATATCAGTTTGTGGCTGATGGTGCCCACGCCCTGAAACACCCACAGAGCCCAATGTAAATATTTGAAGTTATGACAGATTTATTACTGGTAAACTCCTTAAGCACTCTGTTTCAGTTTTAGATTTTCAATGGATGGATAGTTGTCAACTTCCACATGCAGGAAAAACACTAAGCGACCTACAAGTAGAGAAATATTTAGTTTTGTTTCTCGGCAGCTGAACTTAAACTTTCTAAGGTTTCAGTTTTCTTTTTTCACAAAACCTTATCAGTAGGAAGTGGGAGGTGTGAAGTTATGTGGTTTGATATGCATCTCCTTCAGCGTTCTGTTGGGCAAAAGCAGGAAAATCAGGTCCAACATGAAATATTCCTGCAAGGTTATGTTCATACACTGCCTGAGCTTATGTTTCCTCTAAACAAACCATGTCTGGATTTCCTTAAAATCGTAAAGGATGCCTCATTACCCAGAAATGCAGCTCTGGGCTGGAACGGTTTGAAAGAAGACCTGTTGTCATCTCCCACTTAAAAAGGAAAAACACTAAACAACTTACAAGTAGAGAAATATTTGGTTTTATTTTTCAACTGAACTTAAACTTTCTAAAGTTTCAGTTTTATTTATTTATTTATTTATTTTTTTTCAGAAAACCTTATCAGTAGGAAGTGGGACATATAAATGTGTAATAGGTTAGCGAGTGAAGAAATATGGAAATAAAAGGGCTGCAGGGTTGTTACCAGCAGTTTCTTTTGTCAAAACAAAAACTGTTGGTTGGGGACTAGAAAGGGGATTTGCTGTGTCAAGTCAAAACAAGGGTGACCTGTAAAAACAGGCCTAAAGAAACCAAAAGCACATTCAGAGTTAAGTGATTTTGTTTTTCAGTGGAGCTGAAAGGTTGGCCAAGGCCTACCCAAGTCTGATTGAACCCTGGAAAGTTTTTCAGTCTGATATTTGAGCCTATTGACAAACTTCTGTCACTGTCAGTGGCTAAAATTGTCTGACTTATATCTATGCTTTACAGCCCACTCAGATTATTAGATAGAGTCTCACTCTACTGATGAGAAATATGAAATTAACTGTTATTTACATATCTGAAACAAATATGACACAGGAATATTAAGTGTCAAGTATTGCAGGATGAGCCCGGTAAGATGGGTCTAAAATATTTACCAAATATGTCAACAGTACATGTAAGTGATATGTGTGAATTGTTTATTCTTAATTTATGCAACAATCATCTTGAAAAAAAAGAAAATTTTTCCTAGGTTTATTTGATTTAGGATTATTTTTTATTTAGGGTCATACCTAAATCAAATAAGCCTTTGATTTAGATAACTTTCCTGTTTATGGGGCTTTAATTTCAAATTAATTAATTTAATTTTAAAATGCTATGAGAAATATTAAAGCAACATATCGGGCTGACAGTTATAGAGACTTAATTCTTAATCAGGACAAAAACCTTCCTTGAATAACAGTTTACTTTTTAAAAAATATTATTATGGTGAATATCATTAGACATATTTATTTAGACTTTATTTTTTACAAATATATAGCTGCATATATTTAGAAAGTAAAAAAAAAGAAAGATGAGGGGTGGTGTGTAGTCTAAATGTAGAGCGGCCACTCTATATAGGAATAGTCTTAGAAATCGATGTAAAGATACGAAAAGATAGGAATAAATGAGCTCAAGGAACTCTGCTGGTGGGGAAAATATCTAGACTAAAAGGACAAAAAAAACGTATCTAGAAAAATATGTTTAGTAAAAAATGTGTAAATATATATGTATTAGTGAGGGAAAAATATGAAAATAAAAGGGCTGCAGAAAATAATAAATTTACTTTTGTAAAAACAAAGAGGTCTTCATAAAGAAAATGGAGCAGAGATAAACTATAACATCTAAAAAATGTTAATAATAATTTATGTTTCATATTTTGATCAGACATTTATTTTTGCTCCTAATGGTGCAACAGAATAAATATATTCTTAACAGATTTATTTTTGATTCTAACCTTATTTTTAACAGTATTGCTTCTCCATATGAAACTGATATGTTGAAAAGAATGTCTTTCATTAGGGAAGTTTATTCCCCCAAAAATTCAAGCCAGAGCAGGTACATCAATTGCAATGTTTTATAGTGAATGACTGCGTTTTGTTTTCCTTATAATGTGCAAAATCATTGAGCAAAAAATTAGGTACTTCAATAGAACAGAAACGTTTTTGCTTTGCTTTCCCCATTGCGCGCTACCAATTTCCTTTTGCTATGCATCCCTGAACCTGACTACGGATTTCTCATCAGAAGTGAGAATTCATCATTCACTACCTCGGCACACTCTCATCCCGCCGATGACACGTTTGGCCTATGAAGTCTTGCTCTATCATATCGTAGCTAGGTGTGGGAGCATATGCGGTGACTAATGCCACAGAACAGCTCTGACGGTGATGAATTGATAATTGTTTGCACCTGATGAACAGTTTCCTCACTGTATCTGAGTCATATGTTGCACAATGATGTCATGCATTCGGGGCACATGTTTTCTCAGTTGCTCTCACCTTGATGATGATGACACCGCAGGCGATACGTTGGTTGGATTGCGTAGCTTTTTTTTCTCCCTTTCTTTTTCTTTTTTTGGTGGTTTTGAGGACTCACAATAAAGAGGCTGTTTTAATTTGAAAGTGTTTTATAGAGTTCAGTGTGTGCTTGTTAAAAACCCACCGTATTATCGATGTTCTTTACCTCCCTGTTCGCAGATAAAAATAAAGTGCCTGTTTTCTATATCAGGAAATGATCAAACGCTCATGCCTTTCAACATGTGCAGCATTAAAAGCTTCCATTACCTCTTTTTTTGAGTAAAGGGGAGAACAATCTCCTTTAGGGAGATGATGGAGAGCACCTCAGCATCCTCATATGAGCGAGGCTGTTAGAGAGAAACCGCCGCCTTAGGAGGGGTTATTAGAGATCACCAAACTCAAATCCATTCCCCGATGCTCCAGTGACCCCAGTTTGACTCCTGCAAACCAAAGGTCATGTTCGTCTCCCGTCTCCCTCTGCAAATCTTCAACCCACAACCCCAACGCCCACCCCCGCTTCCCATAACCACCCACACTGCATCTCTAAATGAAGATTCCCACCCACCTGCCTGTACCCCCAGCCGAGCATTAGAAGTTTCCTGCTTTACCGTCTCAGGAGTATAGCCCAAGCACACCCCCACCTCCTTCTCCAAACCTCAGCCCACCCCACACCCCCCGCACACTTCTCCGTGGAATTACTTCCATATGGCCTACTTTCCGCCCGCGCTCTCGAACAAGTTGTGTGCTATCTATATGTTTCTTTTTTCCTTTAATAAGTGTATGTTTTATTCCTTCTGATCCTCTACAGTTTATCTTCTGATTGTTTGACCAGTTTACAATGAGTGGAAAATAAAATCAGGGATAAAGTCATTAAGCTATTAAGGTGTTGTTGCTAATATTGTTATTGTTGTTGTTGTTGTTGTTGTTGTTTAGATGCAATATGCATGTATTTGCCCCTTTGCAGAAATGTCTAGAAATCAACATAACTTCTGAAGTGACTCATAATTGTGGTAATCCTTTTCATAAACTGAAGAGCTTATTTAACAATTGGCAACTTTACCAGTATTATTTGATCATCTAAGGCCTGTATCTGCAAATCTGTTTAAATATATTGCAAAAATGACTTTACAGTATTAAAGCATTTTCTTTAAATTCAGTTCATTAAGACCCTGACATCTATGCCATTTATGACATTTATATTTTTGCAAAATAGCTCGAGCTCAGTTCGATTGTAGGGAGAGCATCTGTAGAATTTTTAAGTCCTGCCTCAACAAGATATTCTACTGATTTTCACAGATAAAGGTACCAACTACTCTTGAAATAATTATGGGAGGCAGTTTTATGTATTTTCTATATGTGGATAATGACTGTTTTAATCTTAGTTGTGCAGGCCACGCAGGTTTGAATTTTCATATTGTACTAATTTTTTTTTCATGTGATACTTTCAGTCGTCTCATGCAAAAAAAAAAAAACTTGCTAATTTAGATTTAGTAGTTCAATAAAATAACAATAAACAATACAAATACTGGTACTGTAACCTGTAATATCCAGCTGCATGGCAAAGACAACACACCATGCACGGACAGATTTCACTCACAAACATTTAGATGTCAGATTGGAAACCTCGCAAAACCTCAAGATTAAACATGAGCTCAGAGTAAGATAACGTGGCTGACGAAGAAGCAGCAATGGCAATAGTTTGTGGTCATTGAGATGTCTTCAATGGGAAAAAAAAACAATATGAAAGAAAATCAAGTCAAAAATCGGCATGAGTATCTTAGCATGTGGACCAAACTCAAGCTACAAGCAACTTTGACATGGATTTATTGCACTGAACAGTTAACTGATTTTGGATCAACCTTCATGTTGTCTGAAAGCTTACTATATGGAGTCGTTGTTTACATAATTTCACCTGAAAGGAGACATTATTGAAGAAACCCTTTGAATGTGTCTGCTTCAGCAGATGGTATGTCATCCAGACTGCACATCAAATTGTTTCTGGGTAATATAATTGCAGTCCATTTTAAAATAGGTCTTTCAGGCAAAATACAGCAGTTATGATGTTTTTTGCAGAAGTGGGAATGTACCGATTACCCAACAGGTGGCTGATTTTGGGCTTGAGTGGTTACTGGCAAACCAGGCACTTAAAAAGTATATATACCATTACCCTCACTGGTCTCGCTCTGGAGAAGTTGACTTAACTTGCAAATGATAAACACGATAACACTTATAAATACACGGGCATAAAGATTGCAGTGTGCACACGTCAGGTTATTTTTCTCCACATCTTTGCTCCCACTAGAACAGCAAACACATGGTGTTTAATTCAGTTAATGTTAGCCTGGCTATAAATGGACTCTTATTCTTCATGGATTTATACATTATTTCCTCTCTTTAATGATTAACAAAAAGAAAATAAATCATGAATTTTCAATCCCCAACATAGATAGCTTTTTTTATTAAAAAATAGCAACACACGTACAGTTTCTGGCTATGTGGATGCAAAAAAAAATAGAAAAAGATGCCACTGTGACTTATGTTTTAATTTTCTACTGTAACTATATTTTTTCATATTTTGTCTGCTGTCAGTCACATTTATTAGAGCGAAATGAGAATTGACACAGGACGTCAACTCAAAACCCAAACTCTACTGCTTGAGACCAAGATTCACCTTCGGTTTTGAGGGATTGCTCAGCTTTTTTTCTGGTCAAGGAAACGTTTTTACAAAGCACTAATAAGATACATCACCCAGAGAGCAAAAACAATCTTGCATCATAAGGCTCCTTTTGTGAGTCCATTTTAAACCCAACTGTGGGGGAAAAGTAACCTAAATCCTAGGAGCCCAGCCAAAGCCTAACCCATGGAGTCATAATCTGTCTCTAACTACCGTACTTTGAATGTCTCCAATTTTTGCAGTAGCTCAAACCCTGGTTGTTTAAAACCAACACTGCATCCCAGTTAGGCTTGGATTAGTTCATTACTAGTAAGTGGGATGGATGAAAACAGCTTTGAACATGCACTTTTCAACCTAATGTAGTCTCTAACATCAGCCTCAGAAATACTACAGCAAAGAAACAAGTGTGATAGTTGAATCATTTGCTCCACAGTACAGCAAATGTATGAAAAATACATTTTAAGATGTTTGGCATCATCTTGGAACCATGATGTATAAATCAGGAGGCAGTCGACTGATGGCTCACTCTGTATTATGTCATCAGCATGAACATACCATATGCATTCGTTAATTTTACACATGCAATGTCACATACTTTGAGTCACCCTTGTGGCTTTGAGCCCCACTATCACACTCTTAGCACAAGCTGTGCAGCGCGGGCCAGATCATTGCAGTGACACGCTATCATTTACACTTGGCCCCAGTCACACTTATGACGCGTGTTACAGGAAAATTTCACCAGCTCGCCTAATTGTGTCGGTACTGGAGTTTAAATGAAGCCGATTTTGACTGTGAAACATGAGAAACATGGCACAGTGGAGCATATTTTCCTACGTGCACTCTTTGCATGACTGACCTCCAGTTCAGTTATCACATTACACAGTATTTCTACTCAGATATGAGCTATACCATTTTGATCCTACTGTATTAGATGGCTTGAAATCTACAGGGAGGAGAGTGCTTGTGACTTCGTGACAGAGGTCAGTCATATCTCCATGAAGTGAATGCAAAACTCGTGGGCGTTTAGGGTGGAGAACTCATTGGTTAATGCTTTTGCAACAGAATGCACTTTTAACCTCTTCCCTGCTACTACAGGTTTCTAAAATTTTGAAATTAGATTGGACTGACTCACCAAAAAGGTCATAATAAGTACGAGCATTTGCAGAAAGACATGCATCGGCACTTATTTACACTTAAAAAGTGAATGTAAATGACCACAGGTCTGAAATTATGTTGAAAATTACATAAAATTGTGTCTTTAAAATATAAGGATTGTGATCATTATTTAAATAGTTTGTTCATACCTCATACCTGTTTTTTGAATTTACATACTAAGGACTGGAGAGCTTGTTTGTTTTTTTTGTGTGTTGTTTTTTGTTTTTTTATGTTTTTAAAGTTGAACTATTGGTGTTATTTGGCTGTACAAACCAAGATTTTACTGCTAACAATATTTGAAATGTTGTCATATTTTACAGTACAATAAAAGCCCATAATTAAATAACTTAATACAAATGGAAGTTAAGATTGAAAGTTATATTAACAATCTGGAATGTCCCATACAGTCCTGACTTGAATCTGTGAAGGGAAATAAAGAGTAGGGTGATGACAAGAACCTCAAAGGTTTGGAGCTCATAACCAAAGATAAATCAGAAGAAACGTGGAAAAAGCTGTTTCTTAATTACAATGATTTGATGGCTGTAATGCCAATAAGGATTCTGTTAATTTCATCCTATTATAAATCTGTAGTTGATTTGATATTCACGATCTGTCACCTCCTCCTGGTTCAATGTTTTTATCTGCACAGTCCGGAATGGTCCACTCCAGTTATGTCACTTCTGGTCACTTCCGACTGTTCTGCTAGGGGAGGTATTTTTAGGAAAAGCAGTAAGCAGGGCAGTATTAGCACCTTTTATTTTAAAAGCTGAGCCATTTTTGTTGCAAAATGTCTATTTCAGATATGTTACAATACAAAGAGTTCAAAATGTGTTTGACCTGAAAGATGCTCTGTAAGAAGTAACTTAAAGGAGTCCCAGCTCTCAGTTACCACGTGGAGGGACCTGTGACGGCAAACTAACAGGATACAGGGAGAAGTGGGCATGAGTTGTACTGCCCATAGGGTAAATGCATATTAATGGCAACACCTTTAAGGAATAAACACTGTCCTGTAAATTTTTAACTTAGTTGACATGCTAAGAGAAAGGGGCAGCGCCAACCTAGTGGGACATGGGGAGCATAGTGTGTGGGGAGGGGCAGGGCCAGGCTCAGGCTCAGACTGACCTCTAAAACATGTCTAGTAACTCTAATTTTGCTTTTAAAGGGAGAAAAATCTTTACATCTTCATCAACACATTAAATGTGGCCATAGCCTGCAGAATTAGCTCAATCCTGCCTCCACATCACGTAGTATAATACCGTATGTTGTCCAGAAAGAGAGTAGCACGCATGCACCTTGTTCAGGCTTTCTGCACACCCTTTTCACTAAGCTTTCGTGACAGCAGCGACTGGGTAATGTTAAGGTGTGTTTGGGTGCTGGTCCACCAATTTGATTCCAGGTGGAGCTCCTTAATCTTTGGTCTTTTGTCCCCATGTCAAAATGTATCCATGGCACGGGCTTCAACTATGCAGCAACACAGAGATCCCTGGTTAATTATCTACCAGCATGAGTTTATGAGCTGGTAGGCTGCTGGAGACAGACAAAGGCGTTAGTTTCCCTCAGACACTGAGGCCACATTTACATGTTTATGCAAGCTCTCTACGGTGAGGTGGAGAAAGTAGGATTAATGGGATTCACGGAGTACACCTCCCTGCAAACAAAGGACCCACAACTGTAATAAATATGTTTCTCAATTAGTTTATACCATCAGTATGTAGTGTGTCTGTCAGTAAAATACTAATGACCAACCTTGTCCCCTTTAGTTTCTCACTGAGATGAAGCTTTTTGTGTAGAACCAGTCCTAGGCGCTTGGTTTGTAATTAAATTAAATTTGATTCATGGCTCTACATGCGTGCTCTCCATTCAAGTTGTGGTTGAATATCCAAGTTTTTTTTTTTTTTTTTCTCCCGTCAGAACAATTGTCCTCACCGGTTTTTCTTCTTCACTTATTGTTTTTTTCTGATTTTGACACTGTGGGAGTAGGAATTGTAAAATTATTTCCTAACTCGTCTTTCTGTGAAATCTACTATTGCCTACTGTAGTAATATTTGTCATTAAACCACAATTATTAAGATTAGAATAATTGTCATTGTCAATAAAACAAGATAGGTTTGAACAGCAGAAAGAAAATATAAATATTCTTTCAAATTTATTGATTACTCCTGTTTGATAAGGCAAGAGATCTGTTTAGGTAGTTATCTCTACCTTGTCATCGTTGATGATCTGTTATCGTAATTTCACAATTCTCTTGTGGCCATGAGACAGCTGTGCGGGGATAAGAGTGTCCAGCATATGTACAGCAGCACTCAAAGCTGCTCGCCTTGAAGCTGGACATGTCCTCACACAACAGCCCTGCTGTCAGTCAAGCTGCCCCATTACGCTAGGCATGACATTTAAAGTTGGGCGAAGAAGGCGGACAAAGTGCCCTCACCTCCTCCGTTTGAGCCCTGGAGAAGGAGGCCTTGCGTGTGTAGCGATCGCTGATGAGCGTGTTTGTATGTGTGTGTTTGTTGTGACTTTGGCCAGACTTGGTCCGGCATAAGGACAGCTGTCACATTTCCAACCTGTCACAAACGACACTGAGGAGATGCCAGAGGCCGGGACATCGAAGGCACAAGGACAGGCAGAGGGAAGGGAGCCTGTGTGTGTGTGTGTGTGTGTGTGTGTGTGTGTGTCTGTGTGTGTGCGTGCGCGTGCGCGCATTCATGTGCTTAAAGATTAAAGGAGGATGTTGGGTGGTGGACACGTGAAGAGGGTTGACTGGGAGGCTTCCTCTGTCTTCTGCGTCCATGTACGTCCTTCTCAATTCCTCCCTTGAAGACGGTCCTTGAAGACTTGAGTCATCTTCTTGAGGGTACGTAGTAAATACTGCCTCGACATCGAAACATTAGCAGTACAGGATGCACTCCTCCATTTCAGTGCTCATTACTTACCAATAATAAAGTCTCTTCATTAAAGTCCAGCCTGTAGCTTTTGCAGCAGAATCTTTTTTTAACATCCCCTTTTGACTCGATCATCCTCAAGTGAATTTGTTATGAGGGGAGAAACGTTAATGGCCATTTGGGGTCCTTTCCTTTCATTAGAGTCTGTTTTTCTTTCCAAGTTCGAGTAGCGGTTTCAAGGCAAGGAGGTTGAAAGGTCAACATTAGCATCCGGATTACTTTTCCACACGTCTCTTGTATGGGTCCGTTAAGCTTTGAGAGAAGAAAAGCATCAGAGTTTTAAAACACATCTAAATAACCACCAAAATTTAACAGCATCCTTTCAGCACTTTGTATATTCCGTAACCAAAACCAACTGTCAAGTAAATCATTTGAATTGCTTCCCTACACTTTAATTTACTTTAAAAGTGGTATTTAAGTCTTTCTGTCTTGGGTCATTACGTGTAGAGAAAGAACCCAAGAAACAAACATTTGAGTTTCTACAATAACTTGTATATTTCAGTGATTTTTATTTGTGATTCTTCAGCGATTCCTGAAACAGCATGTAATGTCAGATTTTTAAAATCTTTTAAGACACATGTGGATCCAGTTTCCTGCATTGCCATCTGAACAGCTGCACTGTCTTGTCTGTTTGTAGCAATTGGAAGCAGTTGACATCTCCTCATACAACTTGCAAGTTCAAAAATCAGATGAACAAAATATTACATAGAAAGTGGCTGATAAAAAAAACAAAAAACTTATGAACAAATAAGACTGCACTGGTGATACAAGAAGGTTTTTAGGTACCGTTGGCTCCTTGATTGTCATATGCTAGATGTCAAAGGCACCTAAAAAATTTAAATGTTGGGTCACCAAGGTGAGTAGCATGTATGGAGCAGTGAAGGTGATGATTTTTGGCCAAGTGTCACTGTGTAGCACTGTGCCAACTATAAAGTATGGTAGTGGCCACATCTTGCTGTGGGTTTGTTTCTCTACCAGCAGTTGTGTTGAATTGCACAAAATAGATGGACTTCCTTCATAAAGTTCCAGGTAAAACTCTCAGTCAGATTTTTAGGTCACCAGTTGCTACCTAGAGATTGTGGATTTCATTTATCTGGCCTGTGAGAGACAAGTGCCCAGAAGATTTCATAATTTCTGAAATATACTGATAAGAAACTTACTTTTTGATAAGTCTCTTATTTGGATTGAATGCAGTGTCATAACTGGCAATCCATTCCATCTTTAGATCTTAGACATGTTTGTGATAGCTGATTGTTTTTATCTCTCTTAGATAAATGTAGCTGAGAATCATTTGCTTATCAGTGGAGCTTTATTCAGAAGTACATATTGAAGAAACGGGTAGACAAGCTGACAAAGATTAGCCACTCTATACAACAAAATGTCTCACTTTTTCAATTTATTTTTCAATCTAATTATACATTTTAATTTTAACTGGATTAAATGTATCCTAAAAGGTTTTTGTTTTTTATAAACCCTGGCTCTTTCCCAGCATTTCCAAGCAAAAGTTGAAGGGTCACATAAAGTGTCCTGCATTGTTAGGACTTCACTAAACAAGAACTGAACTGTTTTTATTCCGCCATTAGAAACCAGAGTCTGACATGACTGACGCTCATAGAGACATATAATTGACTGTGATCTGCTTATCAATGGAGATTTTATTCTGGATGAAATGTTCCGTCCCAAAACCAGAACCCTTTGGGACCTCATCACTAACATTGACATATAATGTTGATCTGTCGATAAGGATTCAACAGGGCATATCTTTTGCCCAAAGTTTGTATTTACGCTTAAAAAAATGCAGAATACTAAATAAAAATACAAAATATACCACTGAAATTCAGCTGTTGTTTCTCATTTTCTGTTTAGGTATGTGCTGTACAAAAAAAAAAGAAACCTACAAGCAAAAGTTGTAAAAGTAGCTTATTCTGTATTGTCAGACTCCACTGAACAAGAACAACTATTTTTGTCTGCTTAGTTCAGCTTTCTGGACAGCACATTAATTTAGAATGGCATCAGCTTAAAGTTTAAGGGTCTGCCTTTGGATTTGGTTTGTTTGTTTCGCTGATTCAATGTGACTTGTGACAGCTTTTCGCTGTCTTCTGGAACAAGATAAGTCTGAATCACTCCACAAAGAGGCTCGCCCTTCATCAGCGCCTTCGGTCTGACCAAATCGAGGGGCAGCCCCGCCGCTTCCCGTCCAGAGTTGTCCTGTGCCCGTTTCCTGGCCCTCTCACCTTCCTGTTGGTTCTTATCCATCTGTTTACTTTCTTTAAGTCCAAAGAAAGCATCCATTAAATCACCTCTGAAGATGAAACTGGACATGACAGCTACAAACTGGAGCAAACCAATGTTCTCCCAAAGCCCACTCCCTACCCCGGCCACACTTTACCATGCCTGTTCCTATCTGTCCCATATTGTCAGCGAGAGAAGCCCCCAGCGCTGCTGTGAGGCAGAGAGCAGTTCTTGTTTACTGATGCACACTGCACTGATGTGAGCTGATTTCATCAGGCAACACTTTTGGATGCCGTCTTCCTCGGCCTCCCTCGTCTTCTGTCTGTAGACGCTAATGTATCAGCTGTGATGGGGCAGGCTGCACGGCACTCAGCAGAGCTTAAATATCTGGATATTTCTCCTTTTTTTTCTCTACAAATAATCATTCTGCTAATTAATGCATTTTTTCATTCCACATCTCTTTCACTTGGGGCTCCAACTATTCTTATTGATTTTATCCCCATCTGGTTAATTATCCTTTTCTTTGATTAAACAATCATCAAATTAACTGTTACGAAATTACTTCCAGTCTAGTTCAGGAGGAGATGTTGGGATCAGCAGACCAAAGCGTGTGATTAGTTAATAGTCTTCACAGCAAACTGGTTGCATTGTGGCTCCGTCCATCGTGTATGGTGGTTAGATTTCCTCTCACCAAGGCAAGCAACGATTATAACAAATGGATGAGTTCAAACCATCTGTAAGACATTTGATTAACGCTGCAGAGCCTCTGATGGCAGAGGGAGGCCAGAATAGTACTTGATGTGGAATTGCCCTAATAGCAGTAGCCATGCTCCAGGAAAAAAAACATCACAGAAGTAGAAATTACAACCTCAGAGAGACAGATGATGTTCACAGGGAGCAGCTCCGGGTGGCTTCTGCATCCATCTTACAGCCGATTTGATTGGTACTCGCAGTCATAAACTCAGGCTTATAGTGCAGCTGTTGAAGCTAATGCTGCATGAAGCAAAACAGATGTTTCCACTGGTGTCTTTCCTGTTCATCTTTTTGTTTTGGCCATATGAACACACTCTATGCACACTTGTCATCGTATTCCTGTTTTTTACTGCTGGATCCAGTTTACTGTATCTTTCTTTTGGGCTAAGTGGTGACGGTGCTGAAAAGCAGCATAGCAACAGTGGCAGCCTCAGTCCTCCCCTTGCTTCTGCAAATTATGTATTCAGGTGCTGTAAGTATAGGTCACCTGCATTTTAGCAGCTGTCAGATCTCAGGACTCTTGGCACCTAATAAAGGAATGAAATTGGCCGTTTCAGTCTTGTTTGCTCCACATCTGAGAGAATACAGATGTTCTGTAATACTTTCATGCTTTTATAGAAGTATTGGTGGAAACGTAATGATTCTAGTGTGATGCGCTTATTGTTGACACAATAATTACGAAATCCAGGTGATACTTTGCACTTTAGCAATGGACATATTTCTTTGATACGTTGTTATTGCTCTGGTTGAATTTTTGACCTCATGTAGGCTGTGTTATTTGGCCACTGTGGCTTTACAATATAACAATGTACTATTTTTACAGCATGGTGATGATAGTGTCCTGCTGTGGGGCTGTTATTCTGCCTGTGTTCCCGGTGCAGTTCAGAAAGTAGATGGGAGATAATGAAGTAGAACGACTACATTCAAATTCTTCACCTTAACCTCAAATCAACATCTAGCCTGATAAACCAGACCAAACTGCTGGAATACCATCCCAAACCAAACCTTTTCTGGGTGGTGCTTAAAAACTTGGTCAAGGCAATAAACCAACCAGTTTGGACGAGCTTCCCCAATCCTGCCAAGACAGGTTCTCAAATGTCTGGGCAGAATTAGACCAAAAGCTTGTTGACGATTATGAAAAGTATGTGGTTAGGTCCGACATTGAACCAATTAGTGGGGTTGCATGTCTATATATGAATCTGTGCAACCGTTTTGAATCAGACAAAATCCAAAATAGATATGATTTGATTTGCAACGTTGTCAAACGCTGCCCAGCACTATGTTCACCAGGCCTCGTTTTCATAACCCAAAATGTAATGTTCTGGTTCCAATTCTCCAAATAACATTACTGACCTCTCTTTGTTTTCCTAAGGACACAGCACTGGACCCAGGAGAGGATGTGGCTCTTCTCTCAGTGAGCTTCGAGGATGCTGAAGCTACCCAGGTCTTCCCAAAACTCTACCTCTCGCCAAGCATCGAGCAGTAAGTACATTCATCCATCCGTCATTTATTTTCATACAGTTCTATTGAGAATTATCTGTTAACTGTGATCACAGTTTAGTTGTCTATCTGATCTAGTTGGTTTAAGATTATCATGCCACATGTTTTCTTCACTTCAAAAGCTGGTAAGGAGAGAGGAAGTCATTCTGTGCTTCTCACTCGTCAGTCCCTCTGGTTTTTAGAATCAAAGCTACGGTGAGCAAGTTGAACATCTTGCATCATATTATGTCGCTGAGGATAATCTCCCGTCTGAACTCATTAGTCACTTTTCTTAAAGACTATAAGTGAAAATGGAAAAAGTGGATGGATGACACAGAGTCTGTGTCAACCAGGGATGACTAGATGTCTGCACACATCTGGGTTGTAAAACATGTCTGTGTTTGCAGGTGGTGGTTTAATACTTTTATAAAAGCTGTTTGCCTGCTGCAGGTGTATCCAAAGTATTTTTTTTTCTCTTGCTACATGTTGTGTGTGCATTTGTCTGTTCTCGTTTTATTGCTTTTTTGTGGTAGTCAAGACAGATTTGTGTTTCTATACGTGCATGAACAAGTGTTTTAATGTCCCAAATGAGGGATATGCCTCCATTTTCTGGTTTTATCATGTTTGCATGCTTGCAGCAATATTCCAGTTGGCTTTGCTCTCAGCACAGTGTCCTTGTATGGGTAGATGTGTTTTGTGTGTTTGATAGAGAGAGCCAGGTATGGGCCCACTCTTACCTCAGGGCCTCGCGGTCTGGCCGTCCATGCTCGGAATAATCTCAGACTGATGTTTATTTACAAGCACACGCCCTGTCACACCAGGTTAAGATGCTTCTTCTCCCACCACCACTGCTTTTTCTTACTCTCTGTCTGTCCCTCTGTCTTTCATTCTTTTCTATATCCTTGTCTCCACAGTTTCCCTTTTCCATCTAATCTTCCTTTTTATTTCTCCACACTTGTTTGATCTTTTTTACATTGTCAAACCTTTCCAAATATGTAAAACAAACAAACAAACAAAAAAAAAACCTTTTTTTGTATGAAAGTTGCATTCTGCAGCCTTAAGTCTACAGGTGCAACACACAGGCATGAAAAAGGTTGAAATTGGTCTGTAGCAAGATTAATCTACATTTTTCACAAACAGCCCAAGTTGTCTTCTATTTTTTTGGGTAATCCAAATTCTATCAAAACTATTCACACTCCTTGAGCATTTTCATGTTTTGTCAAGTTAAAACCCCAAACTTAAATGAATTTATTGGAGTTTTATATGATAGACATATGGACTTCCCCTGTCATTCTATCTGTATTTAGAGCCATTTCCTGCCGGGTTTCTAAAGGTTTTCTCCAGGTTTGTCCTATATTTTGCTCCATCCATCTTTCCATCAACTCTGATCAAATTTATTTTCATTGCTGAACAAAAGCATCCTCCCAGCATGATATTACCACTAGAAAGTGTCACCATGGTGATTGTGTGTGTGTTCAGAGGTTGGTTTCTACCTCGCATAGTATTTTTGCACAAAGGCCAAAACTTTCATTGCTTGTGGAAATTTTTTACCCCTTAACTGTCACCACAAGAACATTTATATGCAAGTAAATGGGTCCATGTAAACGCGGGTATGATCATTACAGCATCTTCAAGATGCTGTTTCACCAACAAGTTTCTGCAGGAAGAATGTTTAAAAATGTGTCTTCTTTGCAAACGTTATGACAGAGAAAAAGCAGGCATTGTCCATTTTTCAAAAATTCAACGATTCTAAAGCTTTGATCAAGATCAAAAGTGTTGTTTTGTTTTGTTTTTTTCTTTCTTTTGCTCAATATCCAGCAGTCTGAGCTGGATATTTAGTTAATATTCCACTTGTAAAATTGAACAGCTCTTTATTTTTAATGGAGGCAGAGTACACAGAAGAAGTGGCTTTACAGTGTTAAGGGCTCAAGTGCAGATGGAAGAGCAACAACTAGAGAAGCCAGAATTAAACTCATTAATTTGGGTTCACAGACTCAACATCAATGGCTGCAGAACCAGGATGACAGGTTGATTCATGAGTGAAATCATCTCTTACTGTACTGACACAGCTTTCCCACTTTTAAATTATGTATTTTGCAAACATGTAGAGGAAAATCGGTCCATAATTCAGTAGAGATTTATGAATCTGAGGGAAGAAAGTATCTGACTCTAAAAGACCAACATTACTTGCAACAGACAGTTTGTGTGAAATATTTACTCTTAAATACCAAGAATTAGTATTTTTTTTCTTTTATAAAGTAATTATTTATTCCAGTGAAGAGTTTCTAAACTGACTTCAGTCATGCTGTAACATATAAATAAAATCATGGTATACTGTACATAACTTTAAACCACCTTGTAACCACTTTGGCTGTTTGCTAAGGTCATTATTAATTTGGAAGACCCATAACAAACAGCCTCCCATCAGGAAGCTGCCACTCCCCTATTCCAGTTATTCCAAGTTTCCCCCTTTTTCCTCTAAATGTAACAGTCAGTAGATTGGCCAAAAAGTTTCAGTTTGGTTTCATCAGACCTTAGGATGAAGATCTTTGTCCTGTTTCTTCTGAAGTAATGGCTTCCTCCTCACTGAGAGATGTTTCACTGTGGATGATGTCAGTATCTTAGCAACTTCATCCAGCATCTTCAATGATCTTTGGCTTTTGCTCTGGGTAAATTTACACATGTTCGACCAAAATATATATTCATCTCTGAGACAGAAAACTTGTCTCCTTCCTGAGCAGTACGATAATTGGACATTCCCATCATGTCTGTACTTGCGTATAATTGTTTGAACAGAGGAATGCAGCTCCTTGAAGCATCTAGAAATTCTTCCCAAGGATGAACCAGACTTGTGCAGCTCCATAAATTCTCTTCCTGATATCTTGGCTGGTTTCTTTTGACTTTCCAATCATGTCAAACAAGATAGTGTGTGAACCCAAGACACATACACAGGTGTGCTTTCAATTAACCTAAATGTGTCAGTTGACCAATCAAAAGTTTCTATACCTAAGACATCATCATCTAGGCTCACCTTCATATTTTGTAGAGCTAGTAACCATTCTGTGTGTAAAACTTCTGATTTTGAAGACATGAATGAATAATCTATTGTGACATTTAACAAACAAAAATACTTTTGGTAATTTTAACTAACCTTAAAAAGAGACATTTGTTCTGATCTCATTAAAAATAGGTTTAAATAAATTATAGTCCAGCATCACCTCCATATACATTTGATACAGTAGCATTCCGAATTTATTTTGCAGTGAAACTAATAATATTATTATTTACATGCTATGTTATGCAGATGTTTTGTCTGCACTGATGAAGATTGACCCACATGAGCACAATGAATTATTGAAGTGGAAACAAAGCTATCTGACCTATTGTCTAAATAACAAATCTTGTAATAGCTCATTCACCCATTCATGTTTTTAGATACATGAATGTCCTTGGCAAAATACAGTGGCAATGAAAAACTAAGTCTAGCCTTATATTCACCTTACAGCATGTATAACTATAGAAGATGTCAACAGGTGGTGCTTTATCTTTGAGTTTATTTTCAAAATTTAAATAAATTTCCTTTTAAAGGTAATGGGTCTTTTAATTAAGACCCATTATGTAACATTTCATGCATGGCACTGATGTGGTATCATTGGTTACTCTATTATTTAATAGAGTAATCACCTGCATTTCCAGTGTTATTAGGTGTTTCATTTCCAAAACGTAACTGCATTCAGTAGTTTAGGTGTACAGCTTTTCTAAATCACCTTTGTTATCTCGACACTATTCCTGCTTCATAAATTTAATTTAGAAGGTTTTACAAAATCTTCTCATGTGCTTAGACTTAAAAATATGTAGTGTGTGTGTGCGTGTTTTTTTTTTTTTAGTAATGTATCATTTACACTTCAATACAAGAGAAAAACATAAATGACTCCCAAACACACACACACACACACACGCAAAGCTGATTCTCCTCTTCATTATGATGACATGAACAGGACCTTATCCGCATGCAGTAGCTAATTACACGGCACAAAAGGTCACCTACCTACTGACTGTCCCACATAATCCTCAATTATTTCAGGTCGCGCACATGCAGGAATAAAGCCAAGCCACATTATGATGTCTTAGACATACATATCTGTCTGCCTTTTCTCCATCTTTTGACCAACTGATTTGCTTGCTTTTAAGAGGCGTAACACAGGTTGAATGGACATGTCGATTGATGAGGCTATCGTGAAGAGCCGTATTAAAATGACAGAAAACGTATGCATATGGGCATTAATGACCAGACTGATGCCGTTTCAGCGGCGTTGGAGTCTGTACTCTGCCAGCATCATGCAGAGAGCAGACCGAGGGAGGCTGAAGGCGGCAGAGAGTGGGGAGCTATAAGGGGTGGTTGCCGGCGGAGCAGCGGGGGGTTGGATAAAGGAGGAGAGGAAACGAACCCTCTCAGAAACATCACAAAATGCAGGGGCTTAAGAGCGCTTCATTGAGCCAAGCTCCCATTTTCCCAACCCTCTCCTCCTGCTTAATGTTGCCTCTTTGTCTCGTGATATTTGCACATATGCATATCAAGGCCATCCATGAATATGCTCTGCTACATGTTTTTGTGCACCTTTTTTGTCAGCTGTGTGGGAGTGTGTTAATTCATGACCCAGGGCAAAAAAATAAAAAATATGAAGTCGTATTCACCGTTGTTTGAAGACCGCAACGTATTTGTGAGTCTTGGTATCAGTGTTGCATCCATTGAGGGCGCTTCTTTATTTAGCATACAGATACTTGTATTTATGCAGATGTGTAACCCTGTTAGCTTCCCTCCGCGTCCCCGCTGACCCTTGTTAGTCTTTGCTCCTGTGTAGCTGCCCATTATCTCTGCATTGGCTCCACTGAAGAGGAAAACTCATTTGCTGCAGCGCGCCTGCACACGTCTGTGTTTTTCTAGCAAAGCATTTGATCGACGTTCAAGAGGCTCGGCGTCGATTCCAGTTATCACAAATGTTCGCAGTATCTCATGAAGCCAAGAGGGAAGAAAAAAAAATTGCATCAAAACAGATTTGGAAAATGTTTAAATCAATCCGCATTTCCATCAAGTTGTGACTGTAACAAGTGACAGATTCACAGACTGTCTCAGCTTTGGTGTTTGTGCAGGGTGTCATATCAGCTACATCTACTCGGCATTAAAATGTTCGGAGCTGCTTCGTTTTTGCAATTTTTCTGTCAGTCTGTATTTGTGTACAGAGTCTTCCAGATGTGTTTATGTCCCTTGAACCTTTCCACATTTTGCGACATTACAACCACCAACTGCGTTGTATTTTTTGGGGAATAGACAAACACTTAATAATAGTGCATGATTTACAAATGTTTTTTAAAAAAATTCTAATGTGTCTCATGCTTTCCGATATAGCCCTGCCCGAGTCTATAGTTTGTATGGTTGTATTGTTGAAGTTGGGCTTTACTACCTACTCCTTTACTTAGACTTGAATAAGTAGGTTAACACACCTACCCTCTGTACTGTATGTATTGTAGACACGTTAAAAACACGCCACAGAAGCCCTGATCCGATCCTCAGCCATATCATTTTGGGCAACCCAGCCATAATTTCGGTGCGTCTGGCTATTGAACTAAACTCAAGGAAACATCCATTACATACATCATGCTCGTTTGTGGCTCTTAACAGGTCAAGCTTTTGTTCCCTTTGCAAAAGACTAAAACTTTATCTGAGATTGTTAAAACAGAATCAAGCATGCTATGCATGCACAAGGAAATGCATTTGGACTAACATTGTATGTACTTGCTGATAAAGAAGACCAATGATGCAAAAAAACAAAGTGTGATCAGAAATATCTACTTTATAAAAATACTTGAGACTGAAAGTGAAGTGTAATATAGATGACAGTCTTTACCAATGTCTCAATTTAAGTTTGTCTTTCTAAAAAGTTTTCTTTTTTCATTCTTCAAACTTGAGAATTAAAAAGCTTATGTG
>NW_006799947.1:1977918-2052463 GCF_000485575.1 Poecilia formosa | reverse complement strand
CTCTCTCTCTCTCTCTCTCTCTCTCTCTCTCTCTCTCTCTCTCTCTCTCTCTCTCTCCTCTGCTGATCCCTCTGGCTGATCCTCAAAGGGAAACTGAGCGAGTGAGTGGGACTTAAAAGAGAGGAAAGCGCTGTGCTCTCACCAGCAAGGTCGTCCCTCGCTCGACTGAAACGCAGCGCGGAGAAAAAAAAAAAACAGCATTCATTTTCTCTTCACTTACACCTCTCTACTTTTTTTTTTCCCTTCCATCACTCCTGAGTTGTTTGATATCTCACTTTTTCTGTCTTTCAGCAGGGGCTTGGATCTAAGCGCGCTGAACGCACACTAGTAAGCCCCCTGAGCTACAGTGTTATACCTCCTTTCCTATTCCCTCTTCCTCTCTTTTTCCTGTTTTTTCTGCTGTTTTTCCTCCGTCTGTCTTCAAACGCAACATCACTCTAATGTTTTCAGCCCCTTCAGAGCGACAAGGGGGAAAAAAACACGTTGAAGTACCCCAACAAACACCCACGTTTTCACCGATAACATTGAGCATACGAGCACCATTGCACAGCCCTCTGATTTATTTGCTTCTCCTTCTGTAGAAATCATTGATTATTTGAAGTGCAACACCTCCCAACCTGCCATTTTCGGGTTTAAAAAAATGCACCTGCTTAAGATTCAGTGTTCATTGGTTATATAATATTTTACGCGACGTCTGGAAGAAAATGTACTGTGAAACGGATGGTGTTACACTCATTTAAAGTAGCTGTTAAATTCATGTAGACATTTAGAGAGCATAAATAATTTAAGCTTTGATGCAAAGTTGTTGCCAGGTTAAATCAGGTCTTTAATAGATTTTGTTGGGATGGAGGTTGTGGTATAAAATATGGGCTTCATGCTTCCCAGTGGGATGAAAAAGTAATCAGAAAGGGCAATAGTGCTGTCAAAAGGATCAGCCGGGTCATGTGGGAGTGTGTTGCATTTTTACCAGTCTGGTCAACAATCTCAAATGCACTGCTAAACAAATACTGCAGACAAAAAAAAAGTTCCATAAATATGTATTCATCATTTTTTGCCAATATTTCAGTAGATATGACTGCAATATAAATATGCAACAGCAAGCAAGCTCAGTTTTATTTCTGAGAAACAACTGTTTGCTTAAATGAAGGTATTCTTTCTTTTCTGGTTTCACAAAGTGACTATGAAGTGTCACGTGGACCAAACCATCTTGGTACAGACATCAAAGGCCGGTACCAGCAAGGTTCACCTGTTTCATTTCACGTTTGTCTTACATTTTCAGTGATATACATTTTTTTAAGCGAAGCTTTATTTACTGCTGTTTCACACAACCAAGTATATTTAGTAGAGTAGTTATGTGCACTTATTTTATTTTTTTAACATTCACAGTCTACAGAGTCTCTTATGCGAACAATAAGCAGATCCAGTGTCCTGAATCAAACTTACACACAAGTAAGTCATCATACATGAAGCGACAGGGCAGATCGACGTTCCTTGATTTTCCTGTGTTTTTACTACATGTTTATTGATGATGATATAAAAGAATGATGTTTAGAATATTAAAAAAAAAACTGAGTTGACTGCTTGCATATTTTTAAACAGGCTCCAGCCATCTTCACCTAGCTACCAACGCCAGATAACCCATAATATATATATATTTTTTAATTCTTGAAGATCACACCTGCTAACATAATTTGAGGTGTTTCACACAAAAGTGGATCTTTGTGCAGTTTGTGCAAAACATAAACAGTCTTTGACATTCTCGGTTAATTTGCTGTTAACATATTGGCTTTAATGCTGTTTTCAAATTATATTTTCACTTATCAAGAGATGAGCGATGCTGTCCTAATGTGGAAAAGTAACCCTACGCTCCATGTTAAATCATCCGTTAATAACAATTAACCTTTTTTTTTTTCAGAAAGTAGAGTTCAATTTTATTTTCCACACACTTATTACTTTTTGATCCGAAGACATGTTAAATCACTTAAATGAATGGCGTCAAACTTTTTG
Source organism: Poecilia formosa (assembly GCF_000485575.1). Classification (NCBI taxonomy): domain Eukaryota; kingdom Metazoa; phylum Chordata; class Actinopteri; order Cyprinodontiformes; family Poeciliidae; genus Poecilia; species Poecilia formosa. The sequence continues at coordinate 2,050,456 of NW_006799947.1, read as the reverse complement.
CCACGCCGACCAAAATCGCAAAGTTAGATGTACTTGTGGGGCACAAAAGTGAGGGTATTCATGAAAATGTACTCATTTATTTCTCTGTGATTTCTTTTCTTTTCTTTTTTTTACTTTTACATGCTCAACGCTTATCAAAATAAAAAGGCTCTCATACTTCTGCCTTATTAAAACAAACAGGTATATAATTTCTGAAATTTTAGATTCAATTATTATAGGCTATTTACAGAAACAAGAACAAGAGTTGAGTTCAAACATCTTCGCTTGCAACGTTTGAACAACCTGTGCTGATCAAATATTTATCATCTTTGTACTACAGTCAGGGGTTTTGCAGAAATCATCTCGAGGGCCACAAATGGCCCCTGACCCACACTTTCGACACCATCCATTCGTTTTCTGTACACACTTGTCCCTAGTGGGGTTGGGAGGGGTCCTGGTGCCTGTCTCCAGCGAATGTTTTGGGCGAGAGGCGGGGTACACCCTGGACAGGTCGCCAGTCTGTCACACACTTTGGACACGCCTGACTTAATAGAATCTGTCTGACAACTTGAATTATGTTAAAAGATGTTGAAAAGTAACACTTCATACCTCAATCTAAAGAAGTCTTCGAAATTATGTACAAAAGTGGATCTTTTTGTGTGCAGAACTAACTAGTGTGATGGTCAGGAGTTGGACAGTGTGCTGTAGTTGATGGAACCATGAAATCTTGAAGAAAAATGCCCAGTTTTCAATTTGGAAACTTTAAACTCCATTTTGGGACAGTGTTCAACGAAAACAACAAAACTAAGCTTTGGTAGCTATTTCTGGTGAAGGCAAGAGAATTAATAAAAAAAATAAATACAACCGCTTTGAGAAATTTCTCCAACAATTAACTCTTTGGTTCCACTCGTGATGTATCTGTGTGAAGGGAATGTCCCCTGGAGCAGATACCTGCAGCAATAAAAGTCCTCATTAGCACGGCTCATTGAGGCTGCACCTGTGATAATGCAAGATTAGAGGAAGTAATGAGTTAGTGTCGCTACAGCTTGCCATCAGCATCCCATTGGTTATTTTCAGCTCTGGACTCCTCATAAAGAAGCACTTATCTTCTAAGACATTGATTTCTGGCTAATTTTTAGCCTCCCTCTCTGAGCATTTTTTTTTTGTTTGTTTGTTTTGTTTTTTGTTTTTGGCCGGACTTGAACCTCTTCTCATTTAATTTTTTATTATTTTTTGTTTTACACTCACATCTCGTTTACCTGATTTTCCCAAGCCCATGAGACGAGTCAGATACATCTCTCCTTCCCCCAGAAAACCTGCTGCATTGCATAAAAGAATCGAGTGGGCACCGTCTCTGCCCCCAAACCAGATTTAGGAGCCCAGAAAAATCAACACAGAGAGACAGTTTTAGGCTGCAGTGGACTAATGTTTGTGTATCTGCATTTGCCTGTAGGTGCTTCTGTGTGTGTCAGTTTCTGTGTGTCCACACATGCTTTACCCTGAGCGTGCGTACGTGCACGTCGGCTTGTGTGGGTGTACACTTTGTTTGCGCGTGTCCTCTCTCCAGGGTTTGTAGAGGTGTGTTATTGACTTTGAAAGTCTCTGAATTTCAATCAGATTTTTTTTTTCAAGGTTTTATGAACATCTTGTCACAGTCAGAAATTGTCAGTCTGATAAAATAAATTCTCCACCAGCTCGGGAAGCACTCTTGACAGTCTGAGATGTCAGTGCAGACGGCTGGCTCTCCCCCACTCCAGCACAGGCTGCTGCCTCCTTCCTGTCTCCTTGAAGATTCCTACTTTGCATGTTTCTCTGAAGGAAACTTTCAGATGTTGCTTTGTTATGAAAAGCAGAGTTTCTTCATCTCAGAACCTTTCCTAAGTCATTAAATATGGACAGAGTTTTTTCCTGCTTTGAGAAAGTAAAATGTTTGCTCCACACAGCTGATTGTGAAAAAAGATCCAAGCTCTTGTACTTTCTCATAGATCTTGCACGAACTTGGTGTCTGTAGAGATTAGTTTGGATACGTTATGAAGCAATTGTAAAACTGATCTTTCTGTATCAAAAACTTTTTTCTATCCTTCCAAATTTAGATTGGTTTTGATCAAATAAACTTTTAGTTTAATACTTAGAATGGCTTTCTCAAATTAATATAAAAAATCTTTGTCTAGATTTGAAATTTTCCAAGATTTTTGGAGGCCTTTTAAAGGCTGGACCAAGGATCAGAAACCTAACAAAGGATACATTTTTATATTCATCTAAAGAAAATTGTGCAAATTGGCCTTGTGTCAGGCTTTACCACATCATTATTATTATTTATTTTTTTTACCAACTTGTTTCATATGCAAAATCCTAGTTCATCTGTCAGGTTTAGAAGTCTGTTTTCCTCCCTAATTAATGGCAAACTTTAGAAAACCAAAGAGCTGTTTATCAAAGGAACATTAAAACATTACAACAAAAGCTGGCTGCTTGGAGGCAAAACTAGAAGAAAACTAGAGTTGGAGTTGTTTTGGAGGGGGTTGCAGTTCTCTGAACATGTTCATGTTCTACCACCCTTTTGTTTCTTCAAATAATTCAGGTTTATTCCCAAACTGGGGGTTAAGGGTTTGTAGGGTACAACACAATCTCCATAGCAACAACTTTCAGGACCCTTGAGTTACCATCATTGACAAAGACAATCCTTCAACTAAACATAAAAGTTCACTATGAGTGATAGCTGTATAGTCAAAGCCTCAAAGCAATCACTGGGCTTCCTTAGACACATTTTTAACAATCACAATTGGAGTTGCTGTACTGGTTGAATTTTGACTTTACTTATTATCAGACATAACTCCGGGGTGTACTCTGCCTCTTGTCCAATGATCGATGGCGATAGGCACCTGCCCTTCTGCAACCCTGCATGGATATACAATAGGTGGATGTACAAATTTAGAATTACACATTCACATTTGCTTACAATTATAAAACTTCTAAAAAGACTACATGTTTAGAGTCCTTCTGTCTTTCTCCAGGTCTCAGAAGGTCCTACTTCCACTCTAAAAGTGGTGCTTCAAGCATTTCATAATCTGATTCTGTCCCAATGGTTGATATAGGGAGATTTGCATAATTTCATTACGGTGAGGAGAGGTCACCGAGTTCTGTTGCCAAAGGCCAAAGGTCTCTTCATCCCTTCTCAGACGAACCGCACAATGCTATTTTGTCCAGAGAGTCTTCATCGAGACTCGTCTTGCCTTCCAGGCTTTTGGAAATAATGAAGGCAATCAAAATGGAAATGTTCTGCTTTTGAAGCTACATTTGAATCGCCAAACAGTTCATCTTGGCCTCATCTTTCACTTTCATCATGAATCACAGCTGCCCTCCTTCCTTTGGAGCCTTTATCTTTTTCCCACGCTGCTACACACACTCCTCCAATTCTCGCTCACAACACGCACAAAACACACACATAAACAAACAAACCGAGCTTCGTCACCATTCACCTGAGTCACACAGGATAATCTCTCCATTTGATGAAGTCACAGGCAGCCCCATCACTGTACTGCATGAGACTCTGCGTGTTTACGTGTACACAGTCTCCTGTAAATATGTCATGCAGTGGGTTGGATCGCTCAGAGGGTTCGACTCAGGCAGCATGTCTGCACGATGACTCCAACATGTGTGGGTAGTGCTGAGAGTGGTGTCACCAGTGGAGACAGCAGCGGAGACACTTCAGGGTGCCACTTGGGAGAGTTAAACACCATTATGTCTTGATTCTGAGTCCACCCACAGGAGGTTCAGTTTAAAACATTTACTGAGTCTGAGAACACCTCTTTGTAAGTAATACAGTGCTTTCTCATGACCGGTATGCTCATTGTTGCCCATGTTTTGGTAACTAAACCAGGGATAATCGGGTGTTTGTCAGGTCTTTAACCTGATGTATTACACTCATTGTTTAACAAGGACTAGCCTGTGCCCTAAAAGCTTGTAAAACCTGACAGCAATTACTACCAGGAAGGAAATACAGGGATTGCTCTAGTTAGTTTTACTTGGTAGGTAACGCCTATTGGTTTAAGTGTTTTTGGCCAAATGTTGCCTATTTCCAGGATGCACCTAAAAGGTCAATGTCCACGTGGCATGGACAGAGTGCCACGGTATGCATACCCGAACAGCCGCTGCAAAGCGCTGGCTCCGGTGATTAGGCCCAGGTACAGCATCTGTGACTAATGATGAATGTGTACTACTGTTTTATGCTGTAGAAATGTTGTAAACACTGAGAGGAATTAATGAGGATGAAAGCAGAGACATGTGGACAGGTACACTTTGAATTGCCTTGTTGCTGAAAATGTGCTATATAAATAAAATTACCTTACCTTACCTTACAAAGTGACATTGAGAAATAAAATAATGATAAATAAACAGAACTGACAAAGAGCTTTGGCTGTGTGGTGGCTCTGATGGTCGCTTGCAGCAAAAAGGCTTGTTTTGCATGCAGCATGTTCTTCCCATGCATGCGTTGGTTCTCACTGGGTACTCCAGCTTCCTCCAACAGTCTTGAAGAGACGACTGTTAGTTTAATTGGTTTCTCTAAATTGTTCGTGTGTGTGTGTGTTCATGGTTGTTTGCCTGGGAAACCCCACATTTTGACCAATGACCTCTGGAGATAGGAACCAGAGACCCCACCAAGCACAAGCGGGTAAAAAGGATGGATGGATGCATGGATTGATGCATCCATCAATCCATGCATCCATGATGGAAAAACAACATTCAATTCTGTTCTTATCAAGTTTATAGGTTTTTTTCAATCATATATGGTGAAATGTTTATATATTTTCTTGATAAAAATGTAAAAATTGAGTGCATTTCTTGATGCTCAACTTCTGCATCCATAGAACAAACGCAAGAAATATATAACTTTTTTTACAAAATAAAAATAGAAAAAAAGAATTCAAAATAAGGTAAAAAAAATGTCTGAGAAAAATTCAAATGTTGGTCATTTTAAAAGTTATCAAACCTATTGATTATGTTTTGAGTCTAATCTTGTATCACAAGTAACTCCCTGAAACACAAGGCCTTATTTCCCATACAAACCTGTTTTAAATAGATGATAAAAAGATTATATATTTGTGCAGTTTTTACTCAAAAGTCTATGTGGTGTAAAAAAAAAATCTATATTTGTCACTTTTTACCATGAGTTGACAAAGGACAGCTCATGCAGTCAAAATAAAAGTGATTGGACTTTTATTTTGAAAGTGCAGTCACTCTCAAAATAAAAGTCGAATTTTTACCATAAAATGTATTTGGGTTTGCTAGTGACGGCTGCGGGCCAGTCTGGAACATTTAATGGACTAAAAGGCCCTCTTGTTGTAAAAGTCTGTTATAAACCAATAAATCTCTCAGCATTTTACCCTAATTCTGAAAACCACATTGAAAACAACTAATAAAACTTTAAGAAACATGAAACCTGTTAAAGACTAAATCAAAACCTCATGGTAAAAGGAATTCAGCTTGAGTTGGGCTTGAAAAGTTACAATTTCTGATTCCAGATTTTGTTTTTGTTAAATGGTGTGAAGTAGTGTTTGGGTTTGCATCTGAGCTCCATTTATCCATCTGTTTTTTATTTTTGTTAGTTAGAACTAAAGCTAAATATGAAGGGTCTGACTAATCGGATGGAAATGGTCTACACAAATACAGAAGTTTCGGAGAAGTGAAGGTTAAACCCAACGTCTAATCTTCCGCCTTCACATATTTGCTAATGTTAAAGCAATGAATTTCAGCGTGCATCACATTTGATCTGATAGTTTCCAATGACACAAATGAATGACGAACGCACAGCCAACTATTCTGTAGCTCTGTCCGCATTTCCATCTGAATGATGTGCAGCTATTCTTAGATCTGTGGGAGGATAGATGGGCATCATTTAGGTTTTCATTTTCAAAAGCTTTTCTCCTAGTGGCTCTGAGCTATTTTCAATCGACCATTTGTTGGTGCACAGGCTAATGCTAATTATGTGCACAAAGCCTACTGTAAATGGTAGCTTTGGAGTTCTTGAGAAAAGGATTTTGACAATGAAAACGTCTTCATGACATGGCCTGCTTGTCTTTGAATAGAGAGCCTTGTTAATATTCAGCTGCGCACTATTTTATGTTGCTGTTATTTCCATTTGCAGACTTTCGCTTGAAACTAATTTCTTTGTTCTGATTCCACCTGATGGGCTGAGTTTCTTCCTGTTGACCTTGTTTGACATCAATAAGGCATTTTTTTCCCCTTTCCATGTAAACAGCCGTGGATTTGACTCATGGCAGCAAGGTGGAGCGCGTGGGAGGAGCAACACCTTTCTCATAACTCCCATTGCATTTCTTTGGAATCGTCTTATGCAACTACTTTTGTATATTTGTCACCGTAGAAGCGAGAAACTTTTTCCTACATGTTGGGAAGAATTTTATGACCATGGTTAGTCCTGCGATTGCATTAGCAGGCTGTTGCAACTTTTTTTTTTTTTTTTTACTGTCACCATTTTATGTGCTTCTGCATTTGCCATCTCTAAAATTTGGCAAGAATATTGCATAATTCATGCAAATTTTGTTCCCTTTTATCAACTCAGAAGATGGCCAGAAATGAAGGGTGAATGACAACCCAGAATCGTTTATGTTGGATTTGTCTTTTTAAATGACATACTAGATAAATACGACATTCAGAAACATGGGTTGTTTCATTCTTGGTCCGTTTCTCCTGTAGTGTATAGCTAACACTGAAATTAGTTGTTTTTTTTTACAGTATTAGTTTGTAAGACGGAGATGGCATGGTAGATAATTGAAATAAATAGTTTGAGATCGATGATAAACTTTAGGAAAAAATTTTTATGTATAACATATTTCTCTAAACCACCAGACATTCTTGTAATATTTTTATTTTAATATTGACTTTTAGGTCCTTTTCAGGCCAGTTTCTGAAGTATGACAGCATAGAAAATGTTAAATGGACAACTGAAGGACCAAAGAATAAACCTCTGGCTTTAAAAGCTGCTTCTAGCAGATGAGCAGTATCTACAATCTTGCCTTTAAAAAAAGAGTTCAAACTGCAAAGAGACCAGACGCTGAACCTGAGACGTCTCCCCGTCTCCTCGGGTTAGCAAGGTTTCTGTACACGCTGGAAAAGTATAAGATATGAAGTGCTTTCCATGTCTAGAAAGATATGGAAAAGAATGCAGATTACATTCTGTTGAGTTGTATATTCAAACTTCATTTCATATTCCGTTGTATAAATAATTCATCCATCCATATCATCCATTAATCTGTAATGTTGTGTGTATTTTTTTGCCTCCATTATTCATGAATTACAGTAACGTTTATATATTTATGCTCCAGAATCCTATGGAAAAGCAGCAAAATTCCAAAGAAAAACTTTAATAAACTGACAAAAAAAAACTCTTACACCACGTATGTCTATACATAAATAGAGGCTTCACCCTATGGTTTCAACAGATGAAACTATTTCTAATCCTTCTGTGACTTCCCTGCTGTCATGAAGACTGAAATAAAAATAGAAATCTGTGGAAGAACCCCTCCCACTGCTCTCTATTTGTCTTTAAATGAGCATTTAAAGCAGTTTCCTGAGACCTTTAACTCGTCCTCGGGGTATTCCCTCAGTTTTTGCCCCAGATCAGAAAGAAACGAGGGAGTCGCTTCGGCACTGGGTTAGTCACCGGAGAGCTGCAGCAGCAGATTTCCAGATTAAATAAGCATGCGCTAATCACTAATGGAGCTGTGCTCCAGGATTAAATCAGAGGGACGTCAAAATAATAACTGAAGGAGAATGAAGAGAATGCCACAGGCTTGACTTGCTCTTTTTTAAATTGTAATCCCTCAGTTTCAGGTAGACTGCAGAAAATGTTAACGTGCTTCATTTTGGGATTTGTTGTGCTGCGCAGTGAACGCTCACTCGCATAAAGTCAGGCACAGTCACGCATGGTCTCGAATTGCTCCTGGAGCCACGAATACCTCTAAAAATAGACCCGGCATTATACATGATATTTAACATAAAGCAAAAATGAGAGCGACTGCTAACTGTTGCTTCTGTTTCCTCCTTCATCAGTGCTCTGGGAGGCTCCTCGGCACTTCACATCCCAGCGTTCCCCAGCGGAGGATGCCTAATTGATTACGTCCCTCAAGTGTGCCAGTTACTTACCAACAAGGTAAAATATGTGCTACTGCTGATGTCCTTTGCACGGGCACAGGGACCCTTGATGTGACTGCTTTCAGGTGTATAAATCAGTGATTGCATATGTGGTGCAACATCTACTGAAAGGTGTGTGCGTGCATGTGTGAGTGTGTTCGTTCATGCATGTGTGTCGGGCCGATGCAACGTGGGCGTACTGGCCAGCCTCCATAGGCTGTCTGAGTGCTCTTTGGCCTCCACAGGTTGACAAGCAGATATGCAGCATGAACGCGGTGTAATGCCATTTCCTTCGAGGCAAAATGCCCATCCCCCCCTCCCTCCAACCCTCTCACACACATATTCTCCATCTCTTCCTGTTCATGTTACAGTCTGACCAGCAGGAGCAAGAGGAAAAAGATGCATCTGACTGCCTTCTGGTTTTTCAAGTCAGAGCCGCTCCCTTTAAAAAAAAAAAAAAAAAGACAAGTTCTGTTCAGAACGTCTCGGCCTCTATTTAAAAAGAACAAGCACAAAATGTTCAGTTCAAAACACCTTAACGACATGACTCAATTGGTTTCAGATCTGCTGTCTTGAAGTGGTTTAGCTGGATCATTCTGAACCTACAAATGAACAGTTCAGCAGAGAACATCTTAATTCCCAGACCGCTGAAAATTTAACAACATCCAAACAAAGCAGGAAAATAAATAATGAAGCTTGAATGGGAAATTCAATTTGTCTCTTTTTTTTTTATTTTTATTTTGGGGAAACCAAACATTTTTAAGAATTTCTGATTGTAGGTTTTCAGGCTCAGTTTTCTGTTTTGCTTCTTCTCAAATGTGCACCGTGTATGTCATCCGACACACTTCAGATTTCACCTCTTCTGGTATTCAGCCAAAGTTTATCGTCTTCGCGTTTTGTTAACTACATATGTGCCGTTTCTGCTTCTGCGAGGCCTCTGTAGTCCTGATGGGTAGCTCAAACCATTTCGAGTTGACAATATTAATATGTTCATTTTTTTTAATGTGGGTTTCAGAAGACTGTAAAGCATCATGCAAGACTCCAATTTCCCATGAACTTGACTCAAAGTACTCCCTAATTGTGAAAAGGAAAGCAACTGATGCAAAGGTTTCAACATCTTTTACAAATAAAAATCTTCAAAGTGTGGCATGCATGTGTATTCAGCTCCTTTGATACCTCTAATTAGAATCCAGTGTACCCAGAAAAACTCACCCAATTACCAAATAGTGACCAGATGTGTGTACTATAATGTCAGTAACATGTATCAGTCCATGGTAACTCTGGAGGAGCTGCAAAGGCAATTATTAGAGGTGAACTCCTCGAATCTAGCCTTTAAGAAGGAGCGGGTAGAAAGCTATCGTTTGATGCAATGAATCGTGTTTGGAGTTTGCTGCAAGCCTTGTAGGAGACACAGCAAACATATGGAAGAAGGTGCTTTGGTCAGAGCACCTTGAGTTGAACATGTTGGCCTGGAAAATTAACATTGGACAATAAAATTGATCTTACCTCACTTTAGATTTGATTTAAAAAAAACTGAATGTAAATACTAGAAATACTTGGATAAAATATGTCAGAGGCTTAAAAAGTGTTTAACTTTTTAACCTTCTTCGGGACAATGACCAATGATGAATTCAGCCAGAGATAAAATGGAATGGTTTATATCAAATTATGTTCAATGGTCTAATCAAAGTCTAGACCTAAATTCAATTTAGGATCTGTGGAAAGACCTGTACAATTATTTTCACAAGATTAGTATTATAATCTTCATGTTTGTAAACAAATATTTATTTTTGTTGTTGTTTTAATTAAAAATACCTGAAGAAAAAACAAATTCCATTTTTCATAAATAAAAAAATAAAAAAACTTACAATGTTCATACTACTCCACCACACTTACATTCTGTAAACAAAATAATAGATTCATGTACAGAGGAAAAATAAGTATTGGACACATCAACGTTTTTCTTTGCTAACTATATTTAACTGGAGCAACTGTCAATTTAATCCTCACACAAAAAAATCTAAACAATTTACTTTGCAAATGAAATTATGCGTAGCTCATGAAAAACAACTCCATAAATTTGTTCAATACTTATTGTGTTATTTCATTGCTTTTACACAAATTAATTTGTGGACCAATTTGTATTGTTTTCTTTGCATGTCTGGAATGTGTCAACTTCTTAGAGATACTTCCAAAATAAGAGATGTGACTCAAAGTTATAATAACTTCCAATTTGCTTGTTAAAAATCAACCAGCAGCAGAATTAAGCTGAGTAAATGTTTGGTTTGACCGACTGTCATCTCTGCCCTCCAAGTTAATGGCGGTGCTGCAACATGGCACAACATATGGATCGTCAGGATGATTAATCCATATAGCCACTTCCTAACCGTACACAAAGAAAAGAGCAACAAGCACTGCTGGCACTCATCTTCGAATATTATGACTCATTTGTGACTCATAATATTTCTAATATTTGAATCTTATCCTTGAAATGAATCATCTTGTCACAGAACGACTGTTGGTAAGTTTTACCCGTAAAGATAAAATATTATTCCTTTTTTTCTTTTAAGTTAACAAATCTATGCAGAGTTACGCTATCGTAGCCTGCTGACAAAAGATGCTCCTTTGTTTGCATCTTATCTGCAGCACAAATCATTTCATGTCTTCAATTGAGTTTTGGTTGCTGCTTTAGAAGCGCAGAAGCAACTTCTGTTAATTTGGAAAAGACTCCTGAGTGTTTGGTGGAAGAATACAGACAGAAAACTGAGGTCAGAGTTCCCTCGTGTCTAGGTGTCACATTTTTCTCTGGGACAGTTTGGTCCCAGTGGTGGATGTTTTAACTCTCGACATCCACCACACTGCTGACACAAACAGAGTAATCTGATACCAATCTAGTTTGTTATGACTCAGCTAACTTCTGTGAGTCTTAAACTTCACATGAGCACGTTTTTATTAGTATTATTATTATTATAATTATTATTACTGGTCTTAAAAATCGACAATGAGAATGTTGATATTGCACAGGGTTGCCACTCAGAGTTGCTCTTGGATTTCTGGTCTGGATAATTATGAAAAAAGACAGAGTCCATCCATTTTCTTCTGCTTATCCGAGCTGCGGTTGCCGGGGCAGCAGCCTAAACAGGGAGACCCAGACTTCCCTCTCCCCAGCCACATCTCAGCTCCTCCAGGGGAATTCCAAGGTGTTTCCAGACCAATTGAGCAACATAGTCCGCTCCAACTTGTGCAGGGTCTTCCTCTGGGTCTCCTTCCTGTGGGACATGCTCAGGACATTTCACTAGGATGGCGTCCTAACCAGAAGTCCGAGCCACCTCGACCAGCTCTTCTCCATTTGGAGAAGCAGCGGCTCTACTCTGAGTCCCTCCTGGATGACTGAGCTTCTTACCCTTTCTCTGAGGGAGAGAACAGGCTCCTTTGTCATGTAACCACAGTTTTGTTCTGTTGATCACTGCCCAAAGCTCATGACCATAGATGAGGGTAGGAACGTAGACAGACCGGTAAATCGAGAGCCTCACATTTTGGCTCAAGTCTCTGTTCACCTCTGCAGACGCAGCGCCAATCTACCTAGCAATCTTCTGCATGTTGCTGGTACAATTATGAAAATATTTGCTTCTTCTTTTGTTTCCTTCTTTGATTTATTTTCTTATCTTTCTGACCTTCATGCCTTTTTTCTTTCCTTTTTCCCTTCAGCCATGTCTTCCTTGCTTGATTTGTCCTTTCCGTTTTTTTTCCTTCTTTCTTCGCCTCCACTCTTCCTTTTTCCATCCTTCTTTCCTTATTTACCACCACCTTTTATTCCTTCGTTCATTTTCCCATCTTCATTTTTCCAACCTCAATTTCTTCCTTTTTCCTCTTCCTAGTTTCTGCATATAGATGTATTGGTAGTAAATGTTCACGTTTGGAATCATCAAATGGTGATTCCATTTAAAAGCAGACAGAGAATTCAACCAATGATTCTGGAAAATTATAAAATTACAGCCTGGAAGAGCTGGATTACACACAACATGGAGAGCTTTTTCAACCCATATTTATCTCTTGTTGGGCGGCACATGTAACCTTTCGAAGCACTGAATCGAGCATGATTTGAAGGTACAATTTCCATGTAACATAACCTCTTCCACACATGAAAATGATGCTATCAAATATTTTCTTTTGGATATTGTTTTTTTTTTTCTGCCCACTCTATACTGTACATAGTGGACACTTAGACAACCAAAGAGCCTTCGTCTTTATAAAACCATATAAAAGATCGGGCCAGGAATGGGTGACAATGTAACTGAATGTGCAAAAGCAGTAAAACACTACCTGGATTATTGCATCATCTTCCCTGCAGCCACAAGCAAACACAATAAATGGATGCACGGGCGAGCAGCCATGGGCGCGGGCAGGTCTGAATACCTGCCGAGCAAGCTCAACTATGTTGCATCACCCGGAGCTCCAGGCAGCCAATAGGAGGTGGCAGCACACTGACAGGAGCTGGGGGTGGAGGGGGAGGGTGAAGAGCAGGAAGTTCATTCTCAGACTATGTGTAAAAGTTCAGTGATCCACACTTCCTTTAAGATGCACACACAGGCTCAAAGTGTAATTAAATAAACACACGTTGACTATGTGGCCTTGCAGCTTTTCAGAAGGCTGCACAGCCGCCTCCACCGTTTCGAGTAATCACAATTGAACCAAAGCCTGAGTCACAATGGGCGTCTTTGTTTGAGAGTTCTCCAAGAGATGAGACCGATCAAACACGCAACTGCGAGCGTCTGGGTGTGTGTGTGCCACATATTACTACTATTACAAAATGGTATCATTCATACATGAAGGGTGACTAACCCAAAAATATGCAGCTTACTCTGCATAAAATGATGAAATGTCTTGGCTAGTATGCGATACACACTGTGTAAATGTCAATCAAGTTATTTAAAAAAAAAAAAGCATTGTGCGTTGTCAGCTTAAGTTTTCTTTTAAGATTGAGGGGATAATTGTGGATATATACAAACATGACTAATAAACTGAGATAAGTATTTTGTTTTAAAGCATTAGAAATAAACATCTTATAGTTGTAACCAGTCCAAAATCATTTATACCTCTAGCAGATATAAAGTTTTCATAAAATAATTGTGTGTGTTTTTTTAAGAGACGTCCTGTCCTGTTTATAAAAATAAAGGGGGAAAGCAGTATGGTTTGTCTTTTTAAAGTCCGAAAATTATTTATTCCGTTCTCCATAATCTATGGAAAAATAATATTACTTTACAGTCTGTGAACCCTTGTAAGTGCTGACCAGCTTTTTGCTTGTTTCCACTTTATTTTGATGATTTATCTTGGTGATGAACTGCAGCCTTTGAGATTTAAAGATCTCCTTGATTAAAATTTTAGTTTATTCCACAAGTTCATTGGAATACATTCGCCAAAAAGTACTGCACACCAAACAGTCCTTTGCGAGAAGAATGTTGTGCACACTGATATTACAATGGTGATCTATTTGTGGTATAATATGCACATTTACTTCAAGTCAAAAAAAAAAAAAGTTAAATTAAAAGGATCATTAAAGCTAAATCTGTCTGGGGTTTGAATAATTTCGGGCTTAACTGTATTTACCAAGAGATTAATTTATGTTCATATTTTGTCAACTTTTTTTATGAAAAATGTAGGTTTTCCTCCCTCGTCTTTAAAAATGTGGGAGCCTACGTGTTGAAGTGCCTGTGCTTGTGTTTTTTTGTTTTTTTTTTTCTGCTCATACTTTTGCTTCGTTCTGTCCAGGTACAGTATGTCATACAAGGTTACCACAAACGGAGGGAGTACATCGCTGCTTTTCTCAGCCACTTCGGAATGTGAGTCGGTTTTCCACATCTGCATCAGAACTCAATAATGAATACAAAACCATGTAAACAGTGTGGCGTGTTTCAGGGGGGTGGTGGAGTACGACGCAGAGGGATTCACTAAACTCACTCTACTCCTCATGTGGAAAGACTTCTGCTTCCTAGTTCACGGTAGGAGGCTCAAGCACAAACTGAATGATTGTGTTCAGCTAGATTTTCCCTAAGATTAATCTATTTATTTATTTTTTTCTCTGCACCTTGTAGTGGATCTCCCGCTGTACTTCCCCAGGGATCAGCCCACCCTCACCTTCCAGTCTGTGTACCACTTCACCAACAGCGGTCAGCTCTATTCTCAGGTGCAGACGTCGTATCCCTACAGCCCACGTTGGGATGGCAACGAGATGGCCAAAAGGGCAAAGTATGAAACACCTGCTGCGTATAGGTCCTACTGTAAGTGCTACTTATTGTGATTTGAAAGAACAAGCCTAAAACTTCAACCTTGATCTTTCTTTCAGAGCCTACTTCAAGAGCTTCATCCCTCAGTTCCAGGAGGGAGCCTTCGCCAATGGCAAACTGTAGCTCTCGTCTCGCTTTGACATTTGCTGGAGTGTGTCACTGTTTGTGCTCTTGTGTACTTTTTTTTTTTTTTTGTCTGCAAAGACTTTGAATCCTGCATTTTTATTTTTCACTGAAGCTGATGGGAGAAGCCACTTTTTTTTTTTTGTAGAACTTTGTTTTCTAGGCGTCATGAAGATTCATCATAAGGGTTGACAGCAGAGTAAAAACGCCATCATTCTTGAAGCTCTGACAGAAAATTAACTTGACAGCTTGTGTTGCGCTATTTCTTACAATGAATATTGTTTTATGTATGACGTCCGGAAACTCCGTGCACAAATTTGCTTTAAAAGGAGCTGAAAGAACAAGCTTTGTTTACTCGCTTTCATCATATTGTTGTCAAGTTGTGCACAGCTGCTGATGTTAAAATACTTTAAAGCTTTTCTTATTCACTTGAATGTTTCCTGTCTTAAATGATCGGTGAAGACTTTTACTGACATGTCGACAATACTGAGTTATTTCCAAAAATGTTACTCCAAAATTTTCTTTCAGTAAAGTACTTTTCTCCTGACTGCTATTGTTTATTCGTGTGTGTGTGTGTGTGTGTGTGTGTGTCTGTGTGTCTATGTGTGTGTGTGTAAAGTATTTTTTTAGAACCTGCTCATCATCTGCTAGAAGCTAATGTAGTATTGTGGCTCCCATAAATATATGTCAGCAGGATGCTGCCTAGAGTTATTTTGGTTTGATCATATTTCCTGTTCTGAGAATTAAGTGTGCCAATCAGAAATCAGAATGACATGAAATGTAGCATGCACAATTAAAATATGATTTATTATCTGGTTAATTTGTCAAATAGCACCGCATTTACCAGGAGGAATAAACTGATGCATGATTGTAAAGGACATGCGGATAGAAATAGTTTCCACATGGTGGCTCACACTGAAAACACGCCAACAGAAATGTAACCTAACACCAAGGTGTAAAGCTTAAACCCGGCTGTAATTCTGAGCTCGTTTACTGTGCAAAAAAAATAAAAAAATACATAAACATTGAACAAGTAGATGCTGTACGTCAGCTGAAAAAAAATAGCTAGCGAATGTCTTCTGGTTAAAGCTGCAGTGAAAAAGGAGTTCATGCAAATGAGTTAAAAACAATGCCACAGTAACACAAGAGTTATGTGCACAAATTACCTAAGCGATGTTTCATCATAATGCGCCTTTCTTGCAAACACTTTTCCAACTAATGTATTTAAAAAAATAAATAAATAAATAAATCTATAACCTCAGAAAGCAGTTTGCCTGCATCAGGACGACAGCGTTCCTGTAATCTGGAGACAGGAAGGTAAGAATGTGTGTGTGGGGGTGTGTGTGTGCATGCTCACTTGTTTGCATCATTAAATATTCGGGGTCCTTCCTGGCCAGAGGCGCAGCCCGTCGCTATATTTATTGTCTGTAAAGCAGCAACTGTCAGGTCTAATTGAGAACTATAGGCTGAATGTATCTGGGGCATTTAATAGCATCAACCCTCTAAATAAAGTAATTAAAAAAAAAAAAAAAGCAAAGAATATTTTTCAATGCCCCACTCCGCATTTGTCGCTCTAACCTTTCCCGACCTGCTTTCGAAACATCTCGTCTGTCAGCCGCAGGATAAGATGCTTTCATTTTGAGGGGAGCGAGGAGGGGCGGTGGGGGTCAGTTTATTTAACAAGCTCAAGAAAAGTATAGTTGGAGATGACAGCGGGCTCCAGGCGTCACGACCCTGAGCTCAAAAAAAGGTAACGATTGATTTTTATTCATTTTTTTAATTTATTTTCCCTTTTTCTCCCGCTAAGAGTTTAACCGAGTGTTTAAAAGCGCAGTCACTGATTCACGAGCTTAAATGGAGATTACAACACCACAGAAGGTAAAGTTCACCAACCCGAGAGTGTCAATTAGGGAAAGCATTCCCTCCTGAAGTTTTCCTTCAGTTGCTGACGTTGACCCAAGCTGACATAAGCCCTTTAAATAACTCAAACAATTCCCTCCAAAGTGGCCTCAACTGCGTTGCAGAGTCACATCTAGTTAGCCTCCCGCCTAAAGACACGTCTGCACCTAAACGCGGCTCACCTTAACACGCTTTTAGACATCTTAACGTGGATTTATCCAGCGTTAATGATCCTGTGAAGGTACCTTTTGAAGATGTATTTCTCAGCCCTCTGAATCACAGTTCAGAGGTCTGCCAACCCTCACAGCTAATTCTCCAAATCCGCTAATCCGACCGTCTTCAGCTGCAGTCAGATGGAATAATTAGACTGGAAATTTTAGTGGGGAATCTTCGGACACATGGTGATCCAACTGATGAGACTGTGGGATTTTTTTTTTTTTTTTTTTTGCATGAAACTGACTGGACTCCCAAACGTAAATTCAGTTGTCATATTTTCCTTAAGGAGTTTCACCTTTGTTCAGAAAAAGGTGTCCTGGAAGCATGAATATTTACATTAGGTTGGCTAAGTGGTGACAAACCCCTAAGCATGACGCTCGCAGGCGCTAAGGACCTGCCAGCCTTAAGGGAATGACAAGTGTGCAAAACAGGATCACTCAAAAGCCCAGCAACTCTCAGCTTCACCCTTCCCACTTCATCCGAGCAAGTCAGCGGAGTCACGGGAAACTTTTGAGAAACACAAACATACAACATGAGTGACTGTGAAAGTGACTGAAAATCCTGAATCATCCCCCCTTGCGAGATGACAAACGGCCGCGAGAGTGAGCTAATCTGAGCGAGACGAGAAACGTCCAAAAGGCCCCGAATGTGTCAGCGAAGGTGGACGTGCGCCCAAATGGAGTTTACTTCCCCTCTCGTGTCACTGCGCGCCGACTCTTGTCGATCTGTCGTTCTTCCCCAGCGTCGTTCTTCCTTTCTGCAACGTTTCCACCCGTAGAAAAGACAGACTGCTGAGTGCCTTGCATCTCCAAATTCAGAGCAGCGCGCTGAAAGTTTCCCCCGTTTCTCGCGGCTCGCTCCTGATCTCCAGCATGTTTCGAAAAGGGAAGGGTGGATTTCAGGAGCCGTGTGCGGCATTTGCAGAGAGCAGTGTAGGGTTGTTGATGCAAGCCGTGTTGGGGATGATGGAGCTGAAAGGCTTAACTAATTTTGGAAAGAGAGCAGGAGGAGGAGAGTGGAGGGAGGATTTTGAGGCCTTTGTTGCAGCCTGTTTGATCTAGGAATTCAGGAAAAAAAAGAATTACTCCTTCCTCACTCTACTTTTTTATTTATTTATTTATTTTTACCAAACTTGAGGAAATGCTGCAGTCCCGTGTCAAACACCTCTTCCCTGCTCAAACCTTTGGTTAATAACTGGATCCAGTTAAACCCTGCTTGTTAATTGCTAATTACTCCTCATACACCAGACGCCAGGAGAGCGTAGCTAAGCTGATCAGATGAGTCTTCGCCCAGGAGCTTTTAGGTTTTCCTGTTTTGTCTCGTTTTACTGGAAGGAGCTTGTTTTCGATGGCCCCTGACAAGATAAAGAGAGATTTTCTTCAAACTGGGGAGGGGACTCTCTTTATTCCACCCCCTGTGGGTGCGATCATTGACACTTGGTTTAAACCTTAACTAAAGCACTTCCCGCAGGTGTTTGATTTTCTCTGGAATACGGCTCCTCAAGCGAGCTGCTTGGCTTCGCTTAAGTGTCACAGAAGAAGACAATTTTAGTGAAAAATACGGAAACCGGCACAATGTGTTTCCTCTGCAGACTCTTACTCAAGACACACTTCTTTGCTAGAAGATTTGGATTGGATATGCACATCTAAGCAGATGATTTTGTGAAATTAGCTTTAAGATCTTTGATGAGCTTGAAGCATTTATACGCTCTAATTTTCAGGGCCAGAAACAATCGACGTGTTCCACATTTTGAGTAATGGCGAATCCAAATTTGAGCACTATTTTGTTTAAGAAGATCTAAGCGAAATCGAGCACAAAGGCAAATGAAATAATACATGAGAATTCACATCCTTTTTTATCACACAAATGTTTCTCAGGTGCATCTGGTTTCCATGTGACGTTCTCTGAACAGACCTAAACGATCCTGGCTCTGCCCAGTTTGACAGAGCTTTATCTGAGGATGTGCAAAAGAAGAAAATACCCAAAACAAATATTCCAAGCGTGTAAAAATGTCAGCAAGACTTGACTTGAGACTGACAGCAACAAACGGTGATTTAAGATAATTCCGTCAAAGGTGTGAAAACATTTAGTGCACCTTTTTCTAAGAACCAGTTTTTTCTTTGTCATTTATTTATAGATGATATTTATAGATCTCAAGTCTGTTTCCAAAAAGGTCTTTAACGTTACAAATAGTGGAACAAGTAAAGGTGTTTATAGATGCATTCTGGTGGTACTGTACATCATGTGGATGTGTGTATGGATGGGTGAATCACTTTCCATGGCGTATCGTGCTTTGGAGTCCTCGGACTTGGAAAAGCGGCGTACAAATTCAGGCCATTTACCATTTTACTCCCCCTACTCTGTGGCCTCCTTCTCCCATCTCTCCCTTCCTCAGCCCCCACCTCCCCCCCGCCTACCTGGGGATCTGTCAGTCTGGATCTCGGCACTGTCGGTTCAGCCTGTCAGGCTGAGGGACGCGTTCCGATCAGCCGTGGACACTGATAGACCTGTCAGGTGGGATGACAGCTGCAAGTGAAGACGCGCGCAGACAGGTACATGTAATGTGACAAGACTCCCCGCTTCCCTTCCTCCTCCCCAGCCACCTCCTCCCTTGGAAAAATAAATACCCATAAGTTGGGAGAGTGCAGAAAGGATGAGGATGTTTCCTGACGAGTTAAGGGAAAGTTGTTGTTTTTTTAGTTTGAGACTGACAAAATGTGATGCCGCCACGTGACGAATCGCTGATTTGCACAAAGTGAGTATCCGAAAATGAGTTCAGTTATTGGAGGGCTATTGCTCTTTACTCAGCGGATAGATTGTGTCACCAAGAAGAAATATTTCGTCATCAGACTTTACATTTAGTTTTTTTATTATTATTATTATTATTTAATTTTCCAGCACTGCCCTTTGCTTTGCTCCTTTACCATTTGAAGTGGAAATATTCTTGTTTACTTCTGAGGGTGATCTTTACATGTTTCGATGGGATGATTCCAAACAAAGTTTCCAGCATTATCTTCTGAGTTAGTGCAGATAGGATTCAGGCAATCATGCAAAAACCTTGTTTTCATCTATTCCAAGAATGGTGTTGCATGTTCTCAAGCTTCAGGAAATTCCTAGAATGGAGATTTTCTTCAGAGGATAAAGATGACCTCCATGGCGCATGGCGGTTGATGGACAGTTTGTTAAGAAAGAGGGTGACTGGAAGGCAGCCATGTTAGTCAAAAACATAAAATAAAATAAATAAAAAAAGATGCATGAAATGCAGAGTCCCTGAAGGTGGAGGGTGGGCAGCTGAGCCGTTTACAGAGCACAGATTTGAGCTGACCTGCAGGAAACAACCACCACTTCGTCCCTCTAATGTTTATCCCTTGTATAACAGGATGGATTATTTACAGTTGCAACTATGCAGCACATAAAGCCGCAAGTGAGAGACTGCTGTCTCGTCTTATGACTATCTCCATAGCAACACCTCCGATTCCAGCTGGACGTACTGGAGTGCTGCCTTCTGACCATCCTTCCATCTAAATGACAAAGGAAAGGATCTATCTGTCGCCACTTCCAGTTTTAAACCTTATGTAGTAATGTAGGGAGACTATCTGTGAGTACAACCTTTGGTTACCTTGGAGACGAAACGTGGGCAAGAGGTTGCACTGACCTCTTAGGCAGCTGATAATGGTTGGCTTTTTTCTTTCAAATATATTTTTTTGTGTGTTTGCCTACAAATTACCCCATTTGTCATATCCTTTCTCAAGCGATTTCTGCCCAAGAAGAAAAGCAGACGACTGGATGGAGAGCGTCATTATCCACAGTGAAATGAGTCTACAGATATGAGCTGCAAGGTCAGCCAGAGAGGAAGACAGCGTTACATGTGAAGCAAAATAAAATGCCACAGATTGCAAATACACTCAGAGCTGTGTCACGATGAAACTACAGTAAAGATGAACAATTTGGCCACATGGACCATTGGTACATTTGAAGAATAAAAGAAGCTTGCAAGCCTAAGTCCACCGTCCCAACGGTGAGTGTTTTACTGGTTGACATGCAAAGGAAATATTTTGTCAATCATTATGCAAACCTAGTGGAATAGATAGCAACATGTTTGAATTAAGTTTTGGTTTTAAAAAGAATAACTTCAAGATTTTAGTCTAATTTTAATGTGAGACACTGTAAAAACGATCGTGTGCCTCGGTATGTGGTGCAAGTATCTGGTTTTAACTGCATGTAATAAAGAAACATTATTTAACTGGGAACATTCTGTTTGAATCCAACTATTTTTTTTTTTTTTTTGAACATGGCTACTTTTAATTAAAACTTTAAATCAGAATGAATTTCCATCAGATTGTTACAGGTGCAGCCTGTGCTCTTCTATAACTAAAAACAGCAGAGCAAGTCGTCATCCCCTCCATTTTGGCATCCATGTATATCCATGTGTTTATGCAGCAGATGGATTGAAATACTCTATTATAATGAAGCACGGGTACTTTCTGATAAGCGGCAGCACAATCCTCAGACAACTAGCATCTCTGAAGGAGGCAGGTTTGAGAATCTTGAAGGATTTAACACAATGTTCAGAACAGAGAAGTGTGTAGTAGTGCGGACAAAAGTTGGTGTGTGTTTGCGTGTGCGTGCGTTATGGGTGGGGACAAAAACAGGCCTGAGAGCAGGTATTTGCTCCTGGGACGCTGATCCAGCCACACCTGATGTAAACATAGACACAAAAAAAGGTATTTAAGTCAAAAATGCTTCTTTATAATCCAAAACCATGAGAGTATTTGTGAAACTTTTCCAGTCTGCTGCAACCACGTGACAGCGTCTTGAAGAACGTTGTCACGTCTTAGTTTAGCTTCAAGGTTCAACGCCAGATCCAAGGACCAATCTACGCCTAAATGGTGACAGTTTGGCAGTAATTATGTCACGAGAAGCAACCTTGCTGCTTCAGTGTATCCACACATCAGTTCACACCCACTCTGTTCTGCACTAAACTGTTGACCTCCGTCTGCCTCTTTGGCCTGGTGGGTCATGTCCCGGAGGATCGGCTAAAAGTACAAGAAGAAGTGCAAACAAGAAGGTTGCTGCAGCTGACGAGGAAGAGCAAAGGGCGAGAGCCGAGGAGGGGGAGTGATAACGGGGGGAGGAGGGGGCGATGGAGACAGCTCGTGCCAAGTGACATAAACCCCCTTTGGCAGCCTAATTAAATTTTCCACTTTTCAACACTCACATTAAGCCTCCATTGAGCTGGAAGGAATGGACGCACCGGAGGAGGAAGAACCCTCTCCCCCCGAAAGAAGATCAGCCACTGTGCTCCTTTTCTAGGTTTGGTCTGATCATTGAGCTTCACCTTAAACAGTAAGAAAACGTTAATGCTTGGTTCACATTATACGGTTTAGTTCGCTGTTGGTGATGATGATGAGACGGATTCATTTTTTTCATGTCATATTGTCAAAACAATCATGCATTAGGGTTGCGCCGCATTTTCAAACACATTCAGAAAATCATGGAGAATTTAAGAAGCACAATAAAAACCCCAAAAAACTGAGACTTCAGTCCAGTAGTTCCTGGTCCAGCAGTTCCTGGACTGCTGTTTGTTTAAGAGGTTAAACATGAGCAAAGTTCACTTATACAAGTTCATATTCACCATGTTTTACGGTACTGTTAAATAACAACTAAACATTTCAAGGTTCCGACATTTTACAGCCTCAAACTTCAGTGTATTTCATTGGGACTTTGTCCCACATCAACACAAAGTAATGCATAATTTTAAGTTGGAACGAAACATTGTTTTAAATTATTTTACAGATAAAAATCTGAAAAGTGGTTTGCAGTTGGGTCCAACCTTGATGATTCCATCTTTTCTCCCAGGATTTCTGGTTTTAGCTCCGTCGATCTCCCAGTCCGTTCGGACCTGCTTCTTTTTCCCTGCTGAAGAAAAACATCCGCTGCCCGCTCACATTAATTTTCGATTACTGTGCAGAATTAAAGAGATTTGTTATCTTTAAAAATAACTACATAGGAAAGCAATTGTCACTGTATTTTTGCACAAATTAGTCTTCGGTATCATTAGTACAGGTGAAAGCCCAGCTGAAATTACTGTTTCAATAGCCCTGTTGTTATAAAGGAAGGGCAGGAGTATTCATTACCATTATTGTCTTATGTTACCATTGGTTACCTGTTTGCAGACACCATTGCTTTTTATCAAAAAGCCTCAGATGCAGGAAGTGTCTTCTGTGAGAATTGCAGCTAAAATAATAGTTTTCTGCATCACAAAGAACTTCAACAAGTGATGTTCAGCTGCAGAAAGAACCGAGTCCAGAAAGCACCCAGTTAGGCTCCTGCTCTGGGGTGAGATTCTGACTGCAGAAATGTGTTGCCACCAGTACAGAGCTTGTTCAACATTAGCAACACAGTGAGGCAATGATTTTTTTTTGGTCAATGGACTTGTGGATGAGACGGGCAGCAAGAAGACAACACTGTGACTGAAAATCTGCGGGATGTTCATGAATGGGGAGAAATGTGCAAAGGAAGAAATGGTAAAAGTCATCCAGAGTGGTTCAAACATGATCCATGTGTGTGGCTGTTTCCCATCAATGTTGGCTTCCACCAGTTTCTGCCTTAAAGCATTGCCATGAAGAGAGAGAAGGGGCAAACTCCCTCCAAGAGCAACTTCTTCCAACAATCTAGTCACATGTTCTTGTGTTTTCCAGCATGATCATAATCTGACCTTGAACCAGCAGAACAGGTGGATAAACAAACTGAAACCAAACCCTGGTCAACTTCAAACACTACGTAGGTAGCAAAAGACAAAAATAGTTATCTAGCATATGAGGAAGAGTCACCAAAGAAAGATTAGGACTGGAAATATCAACAGTTATAAATTTAATGGACTCGCTAATTAAAAATGGTTAAAATTGTTCAGGATATCATGATAGAGAAATGTTTGAAGAGTTGCACTGAAGAGATCAAGTAGTTTTTGTTCATTCTCTTTACACTTTTATTCAAGTCCAATTATTTTTTTTAAGTAAAATTAGTGTTTATGAGCAGATTTTTAAAGGTGTGTTATGGAGGAGCATAACAACAGTGAAATACTAAGTATCTGCTGCGTGTTTCTGGTTTTGGAAGAGCACATTTCCAAGAACGAGCAGTGAGAGGATTTAAGAGCACATTAAAGAAACTACCAGTCTTCCAGAACAATTACTCAACTCAACAGTTAAAACAATGAAGACTATTCTGCAGTGAAGAGAAGTGTCAGGAAGTGACACGAATGCACTTAGAGCTCGCACACAACATCTTTTTATGTTTCCGTAACTACATGCACGATTGCATGTAAAAACGTGCCACAAGTAATCTTCCTGTAAGCAGCACCAGATCAGGAAAGGTTTCCAAACACTGCTACCACTTCCTGGGACAATTTTCAGAGGCAGAGGAAGTGATTTGTAAGTATTTCCTGGCTTTAGGAAGAAATGTGCAGACAGTTAGCAGAATGGATCAAAAGCTCTGAAACTAAGTCATCCTCAGGTGAAAATCCAAAGCAAACAGTCTCTTTACCACCCACAGTTTTAGTTCAACAGGAGACTTCTGGGAAGTATTTTCACAGACAACAAAATAGCATCATAAACAAAGACTGAGCAGCTGCACAGTTGAACCATTTCAGATGTAAAGCATCAGACCGAAACATAGACTGTTGTGTTCACCGTAATGCGTCCTGTATGAAGGACTCAGATGGAGATGGGGGCAGCAAGCTGGTCTTGCATTTTAATCATGACTTGAGAGCAACAGCACTTCATAATTGTGCTGAATGTTCTGAATTATGTGTTGTATAAATAAACACCAGCAGGATGCACAGGGAGCTGCACCTAAATCTGAGGAGATTGAGGTTGTTTTAGCTGAAAAATAGCTGGAGTAGCACTATCATCATTACAGCCATTTTAGATTGCATGACAATTATGATGTAAGTGGCTATACTTTATTGTAGTGAGTTACAAAAATGGGCCGCAGCTGTATCACAAACAGCTGTTTTTAGAGAAGCAAAAAGTACAGCAACCAGCAAAACTATTCACGTTTGGCGTGCCGGGCGGCTTGGTTGGTATAGTGCATGCGCCATGTGCAGAGGCTGTTGTCATCGACGATTTTGTCCTGGGTTCAATTCCCGAGCTATTTGCTGCATGTCTTCCCCCTTCTCTCTTCCTTCTTATTTCCCATCCTGTTCAATGGAGTTAAACAAGTATTCATATCCCTTAAGTTGTTTTTCTCATTTTGTAACCGTGTTTTTAATTTTAAAATGGGCGATGGTGGTAGGAGTTCGCACTGCAATCGGCGGGTTGCAATTCTCTTCCTGATATCTTGGCTGATTTTTGTTTTGTTTTGTTTTCCATTATGTCATACAAGGAAGGATTGCTTTTGAGGCGTTTCCTTACGATGTGTCCACAGGTGTGCCTTCATTTCACTATCAGGAGCTTAGAAAGTCATGACATTGTTCATCATCTTGGCTGTTCCAAAATTTTGGCTTGTTGCAGGTACAAGCAATTTTGATGATCTAAAGCTGAGCTGAAAAAGGTACAGTTTGGTCAGATTCAATGTCAGGCAGTGAGAAAAAAGGTTATCAGGCAGTATTTTATCCACTGTATGTACAAATTGGCTTTCAGCTGTATATTTGTTGGCTAAGGTCAACAACAGCAGGACTTCTCAACAAAAAATCCATTAACATTCCAGACTGCGCAACCCAGAGTCTGCTCTCAGACCCGTGAGCTCATAAATTACTGACAACCTTGTTGACAGACGGAGATAAACTGGCCCATTGTGAGAGAACTGTTGCTGCTCTCACCGAGCGCCACTCCAGTGTTATTTGATTTGACTGTTTTGGGCCAGCGACGAGGAAAACAACTCGCAGGAGGACCAAAACATAATAATAAGCCCACTTTTGTCAGGCAGCCAACACTTTCCTCTCTTCTGTTTCTTGCATCGAGGTGGAAGTGGAGAGGGAAAATTTGTTTTCCTCCGTCAAAAACAAGCCGCCCAGTAAAGGTGGAAGAAACGTCAGGGTCCTGCTTGTTTGCGAGCTGCAGGTGGCTGAAGTCCCCCGACCACTCATGCGCTTTCTTCTCTCAGACCCTGCCATTCGTTCACTTCTTCCACTACATGCTTCAACAACACTTCCCCTTCTTACCCGGAGCTGTTTGTGCCCCGAGTCGTGTTCCGTTCTTCTTTGTCTCGAGCTGTGACGCACTTCCTTCCATTGTATCAGGAACTGATACCTTAAAGCTGCTGAAATTACTGTCAAGAGTCACTCAAGTGTGCTGATTGGAAGCTTTTGGGCATCAGGGCAGGTGGTTCACCTGATTAAACAGGGCTGTAGGTTAAAATAACAGACTAAATCTTTGAAGACAAAGCTGAAGTCAGACAGCGGAGAGGCAAAACCAAAAATCCTCCTTCTGGTTGCGGATCTGCTCTTATTATTCAGGTAAAGGGGACAATGACTTGTTTCATGAAAAGAAGTTAACCATTTGTTTACAGTAAAGGGAGCGTCATCTCTACATCCAGATGGAGCGATGCGTAGGCAGGTTTCAGGTCGCAACACATCTCAGCCCTACAGGAAAGACTTTCTCCTTCTTTTAACCCTGACTAATATTAATGGAAATGGAATCTCTTACATAATCTATAGCTCTGAATATATGCATACCACAAACAGCAGATTGTTCCATTTTACTGGGCACTTGCATATCTAATGTAAATATCCAATCAAAGCTGGAAGTTCTCAAACAACATCGTAGGTGAAGTGTACAACATTTAGAAAAACTTGATTAGTCTTACAGTACACAAAGATCCAATTTTTTTTTTTTTTTTTTTTTTTCCTGCGACTGACCAAACTGCAGGGCAGTAGATTCGACAAATCCATATTCCTCTTTCTACAGTCGTGCTCTCTGGAGGTCATGGACATTCACATTATCCCTTTTGATTTGCTAAAGTAGACTGAACTGCATCTGTCACCAAGGCAACGGGTAAATGAAACCACGGATGGAGGGTTGCTTTAATTCACAGCAGCCACTTCTTAAAGCCACGCTCCTGCACAGCGGGTGGTCTGTGATTGGATTTCTGTTTTAAAGTCAGAACTGCACAAAATACTGAGATGAGATGGAACATGTGAGTTTAACGCAAACAAACAAACAAAACCAAATCTGTTGTTCGATTCTAGATTCACCCCTCTTTTTGCTGCAGACACGTTTCACCGTTTCTTTGTGGCATTGCATAACAAAACGGCGCAGTGAGTGTGTAAACAGGCCACTCACACGATAATAAACCCTGCTGTCAGTCATGCTGATTGCTCTTTAACCCAGTCTCCTCAGTCTGAGTCAGCACTTTGGTGCCTACGTATGTCCCACTGACAGCACCTGAGCCGAGAGATAAGCCATGCTGATCGCGCTGAGTATTATCCAGGCTAAGGTTTTACTGCATGACAGGTGAATGACGCTACAGGCGAAAGCGACCAAAAGAATGCAAGGGCAAAAAAAACAAAAAACAAAACAAAAACTAAACTCAAACACTGATCTCAGGTAAACACCTGTTTCAATAACGTTTAGCAATAAAGAGAATCAGGGGTCGGAAATCCATCCTGGATGCATCTAATTTTGCAGAAGCAGCTTGGATTCTTGCTCAAACACAGAAAGCTCATCTCAGTTACATCTACATTCAAATCAATGTATTGTCAAAATCTGCATAGCCGTTATTTCAGAGCATCAGTGTGACATTAGTGTTTGTAATGTAAAGAAAATGGGACTAAATATTCAGCAGCAACTCTTGTTTTCTAGGAACCCGCTGCTCTCACTTCCCGTGAGGCATTTGGCTTCTGCTAGAAAAGAATGTGGAAGAAAACTGATTTTTATCAATTTAAATGTCATATGAGACAAAAACATGAGCTCCTGGAACAAATGAAAGACATTTTTCTTTAAAACAACAACAAAAAAAAGACTTGCTGACATAACACCTTGAAATGTATTGACCTTGACCTGTTTTGCTTTTTGTTACATTATAACCACAAAATTGTATGCATTTCATTGGAATTTGAAATAGCAAAACTAACTATTTGCTCTTTTCAATTGCATAATCGTACAATAGCTCTTTTTTTCCTACTGTAACTGACCTTCTTTGAGAGCCTTTAATCGTCTGGAGAGAATAGTCCTAGATATTTTCTTTATATCCAGATAAGCTATAAGGAATAGGCTCCATCTTGTTAATCCAGACCAAAACTTCTTAAAACTTTATTTTTCGTTACTTATGGCCCGATTTTACTGCCTTTTAGCTTCTAAGACACAGACTAGCCTTTACTTTTCAGGTTCAGATTTATCACGTGATACCCTGAAGGGAGCATTAGGCACGAGCCATCTTGCGTCACGAGCCTCCGTCGCGCGGCCAGGTAAGCTTCTTGTTCTGCAGTCTTACAGCTGGTTATAATTCCTAGAGGAGATGTTCTACGCACCTGATTCCTTCTGATGTGTGATGGCTGGACATAGACGCGTCAGTGGCGCGCAAACTGCGCATCGGCTGACCTCAATGCGCGCGCGCTGACCCACGTCTTCACTCTCACCTGACCGTGACCCCATAGATAGGACCTTTAGAGTCTGATGTATTTTCGCTTCTTTTTTATGTTCACTTAAACCAAAGATTTGGACTCTTATCGGGACCTGTCAACACATCAGACCGTGTTTTGCCGCCAGCAGCAGCTCAGATGATATTTAAGGCATTAATTATTATAGGACTATGGCTGATTAGATTCCCCTCGAGCAATTTAGCAGAAACTGTGTCGCTTAGCAACACTGCTCCCGTTCAAAAAGCTGCGCCGCTGGCATATTACAGGCTAAGCATTCATCATAAATTAATATCACTCAAATAGAGATGTATGAAACATCTGCACGCTTTCTGCTCCTGGGAACAGCAGCACATCCAGGCAGCGCAACTCAAAAGCTAATGCAGCAAAAAAAAAAAAAAAAAGACTTCCAGTGAGTCTGCCAAGGGTTCACATGTTGCAGGACTGCAGTGTTACAGCTGAAATGTTCATGTTTTCAACATGAACATTTCAGAACATGAACAGTTAGTCATTTGACTCTGAGCAGAGGTTCAGAGGCATCTCAGTAAATTGCAATATGATGAAAAAGTACATCTATTTAATTGATTCTGAACACAAATGTGTAACTAAAATGGATCCAACAGGTAACAGTTTGTGTTGCATTTCTGTGTTGCAGCTTATAAAAGCCCAAGATTCAGTTTCTGAGAAAATGACATTACGTGAGATTATTTCCTGGACAATAACTGATATTTTCAGTCTTTTTCTCGTGATTCTTTTGGCCATATTTTGTTATCAAATCATTTGTTAGACTTATGCAACACACCAACTTTCTGAGATGATGAATTTTGAAGTAGTTTTCTTCAAATACAAATTATAATTACCAAAGCTAAATGTACATATGTACAAAATAAATTACATTTATCAAATTGTATGAAATTAGCTTTATGATTTGAAGCATTGATATAAATCAACTTGTCAGTGTTCTAATGAACTGTTTCGGTCAATTCACTTCATTTTGTGTTACCAGATGTGTTGAATTCAACAATGACCAAGCAGTACATGTAAGAAAGGGACCAAAAATAAAAAATAAACATAAAAATCTGGCCATTATTTAAACATTGGTCAGCTTTGCCACAACAATCACTCCGCCCCTCCCCCTCTCCACTAGTTTGAAAATAAATTAGTAAGTAAATAAACTTTTATTCACCAGGACGAGTGTTTCTGGCAAACATTCATGCTGGAAGGAGCTTTAGGAGCTCAGAACACCCAGCTGTGGTGATGCAGATTAAAATAGGAACCGTAGCAGATTGGATTACACTTAATAGGACATTTTATATTGCGGAACGTGTCACATTCTGGGCGCTATGCCCTTGTTCATGAGGTGCGTCCGAATTACAATTAGCCCACATTTCACAGAGATTCAGCTCCAGCATTTGTTGTGCTGACCTAATCAGTGCTGCCGTGTTGAATCTGACCGCTCTCTCCTAATTACACACAATGGGACTTAGAGACATTGGGCAAAAAACACAATTGTGACTGTAAAATTGTACGTTCAGTCGGAGCCAGCCCAAAGTGAAGCAAGAAAGCTCTTGAAACAGTAACAGCCAATTA
The DNA here is from genome assembly GCF_000485575.1 of Poecilia formosa. Classification (NCBI taxonomy): domain Eukaryota; kingdom Metazoa; phylum Chordata; class Actinopteri; order Cyprinodontiformes; family Poeciliidae; genus Poecilia; species Poecilia formosa. Next base: position 2,020,642 of record NW_006799947.1, on the reverse strand, counting down.
AACCTGCTTCTTCCTTCTCAATTGTTCTGAGAAGCTTTACCAATGGTTTTCCTGTGGCAGTGGCCACAGCTCCCTTCATATCATTAATAATCTTCTTCCATTTAATTCTAGTTTGACTTTCTCAGAATCACCTTTATTCCATGAGGTGAGATTCTGCATGCACTCCATAGTAAGAGTGACCATTATCTTTTACTTCTACTTCAAAAATATCACCCCAGAAGTGTTTTCTTCTCTCACCAAGATTCATAATGATGGTCTAGTCTTACAAGGATCCCTGGCAACCTTTGACAGGTCTTTGGACTTGCCTGAGGTGACGAAATGGAGTGGTTCGAATGAAACAGGCTGATTCTGTAACAAGTGCCTTTCTCACACATAATGAGCTGAGTACTCTCTTAAAGGGATACATCTTATTTCTGTGCCCTGTGGGTACACCACCACTCTGTGCAGGTCAGAGCGCTTGGATAGTTTGGAAGGGGGATCAGCTAGTTAGAAATCTTAGTTAAAGTATTTTAACATTTATTTGGAGGGGATTTTGTACAGATCTATCTCTGGTAAAAAAATAAACCTACAATATTTAATGTAAATGTTTAATTTCTTTGGAAAGGTTCAAACTCTATTGGTCTTTCTACTGATCTATCTATCTGTGTTTAATAACATTTGTTTTTCCAACTGGCTGAACTTGGTATTACCTTCACACACACACACACACACACACACACACACACACACACACACACACACACGTACTTGAATGCAAACTGAGGACTTTGCATTGACATCCATTCATTTTAATAAGTGCATTTATGTCTAACCCAGACATTTTATCTAAACCTAACCATTACTAGTCTATTCCTAACCGTACCCTTAAATAAAAACTTAATTCACTCCACACTTCTAAACCTAACTAGCAGAACTAGTAGAACTGCAAAAAAAAGTGAGAACAAGGAAAATGTCCTTGTTTCCACAAATGACCTCCCTTTGTTGGTAAATGATGTGAAAGTGGTCCTCTATATGCAGTTTATACCAGTACACACCCACACACACACACACACAAAACAGTCTTCAGAAGATTAACAAATAGAAAATATGAAACAAGCAATGACTTTACAAGTTGGAGTGGAGTAAAACAGCATACATTCAAACTAATATCAGTTTTTAAAATCTTTATAAAGCACATATTTGGTGTATTTACACTGTAACATAGATATCTCGACACCAATCCAAGATGATCGCATTTAATGTTTATGGACTCCAAGATTCGCCCCTCACAAATCGTTCTGGAGACGCCCCTGTCAGTGTCGGATCATCCAGACTGTTGGGACCTCAGAGTGCCTCTATAAACTTCCCACAGTTTGAATGTTTTCCCTGATTAGTAACCGAAACCGGACCCCCGGCGGCCGGAGCGCTTTCTGAGAGCTGTGGGTCCGGCGGGCTGCAGATGAAGGGGAGGGAATCCCTCCAGTGTCTGACGCTTTCTTTTTTACCAAGGAAACCCACACGCTCTCGCTGACGCAACTGCCCATTTTAGGAAACATGCGTCAATGGGCCGAAGAAAGTGAGACAAAACCGGTGAAGTCCACAGCGGATCGCTGACGTCCGCCGATACCAAAAATAAAATAATATAAAAAATAAAAAAAACCCGCTTTAACTGTAAACCACGTTTTGGATCTTTAGTCTCTGGTGTCCACCGGGGGAGAAACGAGCTCTGCTCTCTCTTTGCTGTGATCCACAAGACAAGAGGAGCGAACCCCTCCCCCTGCTGGATGTTTGCAACGCCCCGCCGTGACGTCGGACGTTTCGTTGGTGTTGAAAAGCCGTCGCGCTTCTTCTTAGTGCCATTGAAGTGAGTCATCTCTAGGAAGTGGGGTGAAAAGGGAAAGAAAGAAAAAAAGTTCGAGGTGTTCCGTGAGCGACAGAGAGAGCTCAGAGCAGAGTAAGTAGGCAAGGCGGCGGAAAATATTCAGAAGAAACCTGCCTGAGTCACACTGACTGTTGACTTCAGGCTGAAGTTTGCGCACCTGAGAGGATCTCTGATAGCCTCGTCTACCTGAAAGCACAATAGAAAATACTTTTCTCACAGGGCTACCTGACACAACCTGCAAACATCTTTAAGATGTTTTAGATCAGGTGTCATTACTGCACTTTGATAACTCGCTCTTGGATACCTGAACATCTCCAATAAGAGGATTTTTTTTTTCTTGCTGGTGCCTTTTTTTTTTTACAGCGGGGGAATTGTGTGTGTGAGAGAGGGGAGGAGAAATAAGAAGAAAAAAAAAGGCTCCAGAGCTTTAACAGTCCCCTGAAATCTTCCTCTGTCCCGGATCATGTACCAGGACTACTCCGGGAACTACGACACCTCGTCCCGCGGCAGCAGCACCTCTCCGGCCCAGCCAGAGTCCTTCACAAGCGGCAGCAGCACGATCGGGAGTCCGATCTCTACCTCAAACTACCAGGTGAGACACACGGACCAGCTGCAGGCGCAGAAACCTCGAGGAATGCATTTCCCCCCCTCCCATTATGAGTTTGTAGAATACAAATAGCCGTATTAGCGAATGAATATGTTTTTAAAATGTTGGAAAATGTGACCGACGCGCACGTTTACCAGCGAAAAATCTGGATTTTACGCACGCAGACAAAGCATTTATTATTTAGCACAGAGCGTTTCACACGATTCGATTGCTATTCAGTTCAAACTGCCATGGATTCAAGCCTCTGATTTGTAGCTGACATGCAGTCCTGTCTATCTGTAAATCTGTGGCTTTCTTTGTGTCGTCTAGCTGGTTTGAGATACATTTTTTTTTATTATGCATTTTAACCCCGAAGAACCGACAGACTGAGCTGATCGGAGATAAAGCGTGTTCTGGATGCAACAGGCATGTGTGGAGCCGGGTGAAATTCACGCAAACACGCTCTTCAGAAGCAGCGCTTCTTTTCTTTTCTTTTCTTTTCTTTTCTTTTCTTTTCTTTTCTTTTCTATTCTTTTCTCTTTTTTTCAGCTGATTGTGATTGCGGCTCATCAAATATTGCGGAAATATTTTATTATTATGTACCGGACCGTCTGATTGGACGCGACGGGCTCTTCGGCCGCACATGGCACATTTCCTCCAGCGGGAAGCAGCTCGCACGGACAGAGCGATCAAACGCCTGCATAACGCTTCCTTACTGAGGAAATGCCATCCATTGAGCCGTTTAGAAAACAAAGACAACGGGATCTGAATATTAACTCAGACTGCAGCGTGCTTGAATGCTTCGGAATATATATCTATATAAATATAAAAATAAATCCAGGACCAGGCATGTTATTTCCCCACACCCCGGTCTTACGTCTGCTGCACTTCTGTGGAAAAGTGGCGTCAGTCTCATGCAACCTTACAGTAAACGACTTTTGGCCCGCATCTATCAGCCTGTAATCACTCACTGCCAGTTTTCCATTACATGACCTCCTGTTTCTCTGTTTATTGGAGCAATAGAATATTTTATCACGCCTCTAGCATTTCGTATAACGACTCCAAGGAATGTCCGTGCCTCTGCTGCAGCGAGTTTATCCATCCATGCTTGTTTTATTACTTAACAGGATTTTTTTTTTTCTTTCTCCGTGCGGTATTTCTGGATAAGAATTCCCGGCTTGTTCGAGCTGGCCGCTTCCCCCTTTCTTACTGGAACTGAGCTCGGTTCACACGTGCTGGACAAATCCCATACACAGTGAGTCATTGTGATAAACAAAGTTCCAATAGACTGCCGGGATATCCGACGGAAAGTCGGGAATAAGTGGAGGGGGGAAGGCTCGGGGAGCCCGGGACGTGCGTAAATTACGCGCAGCTGACAGGTCCTCCATCTGTGGAGGAGCAGCGATCTGCTCAGAAAAGTGTTTATCCAATGCAGACACTCTACGAAACCCCTGCTGCTTCTCCAGTTGGATTTTTTTTTTTATTGTGAAACAGGGTCGAACTCAGAAAACTCTGAAAAAGGATTAAAATTACTGTCTTCGTGTAATGAACCATCACAGAAAGAAAAAAAAAAAGTGTGGGTTTTAGTATGCTGCAGTTCCATGCTATATTGGAAGGATGCTCAAAAGTTGGATATTAAAAGGACGATGACAAGTCAAAAAGAAATAAGCAAATAATGAAAACCTTTTCAACTAGTTGACGACTCGATCCTTTCTTGAATTCCTGTTCATAAAAACAGCTATTCTTTGGAGTGTTTGGTTTGGGGTGGACATTACCCTCTCTGGATGCCCTTGGAGATGCAACTGTGGATATATATATAAAAAAGAAAAAACCAACGGAAACTGGTGCCTGTTTTAGGTTTAAAGTTTTCCACAAATTAATGCTTTCTTTAGTTTCCAGATGGGCAGCAAACCGACCCGTTCCACAGAGCAGATGTTTCATCACCGTTGGTCTCATTCTGCTTTTTGTAGAACAATGAGATGTGCCGGACACCTTTGGGCTTCCCCACATGATTCACTGCATGTGTCACCGTTCCACTCTGGGGGTTACAGTCGACGTGGATTGAATCATTACTATAAGCCTTTAAACAGGGGGGTGGGGGGGGATGTGTGAATTTAATAATGGTGGGAGGCGTTGGACGCAACACCCGGTGTTGGTGCTTCCAGCAAATTTATGCACTGAGATGCTCAGAGGATTAAGAGGCGAAGACGAGTTTTGGCCGAACATGGTGACTGTTTTTCAACCCGTTCATCACTCTTTTTTTCTCTCTTCCCTTTTGTTGTTTTTTTTTTTTTTTTCCAGAAGTACAGGGTTGACATGCCTGGCTCCAACAGTGCCTTCATCCCTACAATCAATGCAATCACAACCAGCCAAGACCTGCAGTGGATGGTGCAGCCGACCGTCATCACCTCCATGTCCAACCCGTACTCCCGCTCCCACCCGTATGGACATCACCTGACCAACGGGCCGAGCCTGCTGCCGCACAACACACTGGCCCGGCCCGGGGTCATCCGCTCCACCGGCGACCTCAGACGGCGCAAGAGGGAGGAACAGGTGTGTTAGTCTGAGAGTTTTACATCACAGTCACCCCCGCCTATCGATCCAACAGCTCGTCTAACGCGTCTTCTTCTTCTCTTCTGCACGCAGCTGACCCCGGAGGAAGAGGAGAAGCGGAGGGTGAGACGGGAGAGGAACAAGCTGGCCGCAGCCAAATGTAGAAACCGCAGGCGGGAGCTGACGGAGATGCTGCAGGGGGTGAGCATCACCGTCCAGCTGATCGGTGCACAGCTTATTTGTGAAGACGTGCGATCCGGGCGTTCTGGCGAGAGCCTGAACTCCACTCCTGCTTTTGCAACCCCGCCGGACTGGTTTCACTCTTTAAGTGCTGGCTCTGACTGAATAAATGACAGGCGTTGAAAAGCTTTTTGTCTCAGGCGGCTGCAGACAGAGGTTGGGCTGTCTCGTAGGCAGACAGTAACGGCATCTAAATGGACTAATTAGTGGAATTAAAGAGAGGCTGAGCTTGTCAGACCATTAAAGAGGAAGACAACCTGGAGTAGTGGATCTGGCCGTAGGCAAAATTTTAAACGTCGCACACCAAAAATCAAAAAGACCATCACACTGGATTTTTTCCTTTTTTTTTCTCTCTTTTTTTTTTTTTTTACTGATCCAAAAGTAGAAACTTTCCAGTGAAATTAAGCCGCAATGTTTACTTGAAGACTCGCGTCAGTCCTCACGAAGGACTTCCTGATACCTTTGCCCATGAGTCAAAGTTCTCAGACAGCATGTCGGCTTTATCGCTGCCGGTCTGACGTCCTGCAGTAATTTCCTCCTCTCTTTTTCTTTTGATTTGACACGTCTGTGTACAATGGCCAGAGGAGATGGCATCCCCTAGAGACACAAGCGACACACAGTCATTAGGCGACGCTCAAATTCAGACACTCGGCTTACAGGTTGCATGGCGTTGGTCCCGAGGTCTCCTGACAATAAATCAACAGAAACAGAAGCGGATGAACACTGCCCTCTTTTGGTGTTTTAGGAAATGACAGAAACCTTCTGGAGGCTCTGCTGAACGAATTAATAGACTTGGTACAGATTAATGATCGTTTTGTTTCCAAATCTCTGAACAAAAGGCAGTCTGCCGTGTGCTGCGTGTTACTCCCTTCGCTCTCAGGCATTTCTGTATGATCACTGTCAGATTCAGACAGAAACAGCCGCAGGAATTCTGCTTAGAAATCGACTGCGGCACGTTGCAGAAGCGAGTGAAACAAAGCAAAAGAAGATACAAAAATAAAAATGAAATAAAAAAAAAGGGAGAACAAATATGACAGGTCTATAAAATTCCCAAAAGAAACACAACACTAGAAAAATATAAGAAAATAGATAAGTCAAACAACTGAATACCACCGAAATAAAAAAGGTCTTGTGATAAAAATGTAAATTAAAAGAATGAAACAAATACTAATTGTTTTTAGTATCTTAATAAATAAATGGCTGAATGAAAGAACAATAAATGTAAGAAAAAAACATACAAATAAAACATATTTTAAAAAATAAAAACAGAACATCAGTAATAGAATAAATAATGTAGAAAAATTAAAAATATAAACAAAAGAGAAGAATCAGAAGTAAATGTACTGATTAACAATAAATAATTATGTTTTCATAAAATATAATTATTTAAATTGATCAATTGATAAATAAATATCAATTTAGGAAAAATATAGGAAAAAATAAGTAAATAAATAGAATGGAAACTGGAAAATGACAATAAATCATTTTGGTGGAATATTTTGAAAATGTAAACCAAAATATATTCACGTAGAAATATAAAGAGCAATTTTTTTTAAAAAATATGTACATCACTAAATAAAAAGATAAACGACATTATAACAAACAAATAATGGGAAAAAAAAACAAATACATAGATCAGAAGAGGAACAAAATATATTACAATGGAAAACAATTGCAACTAGGAATTTTTAATGAAAAATAATAATTTCACAATAAAAAGCCCCAATGTAGTTATGTTATTTGAATATATTATCATATATTTATACATATAACTATTAAAATCATTACAATGTAATATTCGCATATTGTAATATAATAATAATGTCATATATTAGTAATAATGATAAAGATGTAAAGAGATATTACTTGATTTTCAACACATATGGATTTAAAAGTTTAACAGTTTGTCCAAAAATCTATTTCTGACGTTTATTTCGTATTTCCTTCAAAGTTTGTCCATAGTTTCTCAGACCTGTCGCGCTCTTGCCGCTGCCCTAACATCCCAGCTGATGTTGTCCTTCCTCTGAACAGGAGACCGAGAAGCTGGAGGAGGAGAAGGCCGACCTGCAGAAGGAGATCGAGAGCCTGCAGAAGGAGAAAGACAAGCTAGAGTTCATGCTGGTCGCCCACAACCCCGTGTGCAAGCTGCCCGTCGACGAGCGCCATCAGCAGTCCAGCCACCACCAGCAGCAGCAGCAGCAGTGCAACCCGCTGCAGCTCACCATGCGCCCCAGCCTGAACCCGCGTGCACAGATGAACCAGGTGGTGGTGAAGCAGGAGCCCGAGGACATAGAGGAGGAGGTGGGCAAGCCCCAGCGCTCCGTCATCAAGCCCATCTGCCTGGGAGGCGGCGGCATCAGCGGCGGGATGTACTGCCCGGACGGAGACAGCCTCAATACGCCGGTGGTGGTGGCGTCCACCCCGGCAGCCACGCCAAACGCCCAAAACCTCATATTCACCTATCCCAACATGATGGAGCCCGAGAGCCCCTCACCCTCTTCCGAGTCCTGCTCCAAAGCCCACCGGCGCAGCAGCAGCAGCGGCGACCAATCCTCCGACTCCCTCAACTCACCCACGCTCCTGGCGCTCTGAGTCAGCCAGGGCGGGGCGCCGAGGCCCAGCTGGGAAACAAACACTGTGGTTGAAAACAACGAGGACAGACTGCCCCTCCATCCCGAGACCCTCTGGCTCTCGCTAAAGCACATTGAAAAAGTCCAGACCAAGCTGACCGTGTGAGCCGGCTCCCCCTTCTGATGGGAGGCAAGGGAGGTTGGGGAGGGGGAGACCCGTAAGGGCTACGCCGCGTTTCTTCTTCTTCTTCTTCTTCTTCTTCTTCTTCTTCTTATTTTTCTTCTTCTTCTTCTTCTTCTTCTTCTTCTTCTTCTTCTTCTTCTTCTTCTTCTTCTTCTTCTTCTTCTTCTTCTCCTCCTTCAGCCTGAACGTTTTTGTATCCATCAACGTGTGTGCAATCATCCGCCATCCCTTCAGCATTTCAACTGCAGAGTGTTGATTTGTTTACTGACATTTACGACAAAAAAAAAAGAAGAAAAAAACACAACCATCCAGAGAGCGACTTGTTAATATATTTTTCTGAAAACACCTAAAAAGCCATGCGGTCGACGCTTGCACTCTGCCGATCAATCTGTAACAAATCACCAAGCGAGGTCAGCTTTCTGCTGGGATTTCTGCAGAGAGGCCAAGACTCTCATTTTATTTTATTTTATTTTTTCCTCTCAGACTCTTATGACTCAATTCAGGACAGAGTGCACACTTTCTCATGTTATTTCCATCTCTCTCTGTGTATTTATGACCTGTGCTGGTGGAATTTTCTTGTCCTCTCCTTTAAATCTGCAAGGTGACCTGAGGGTGACCTCCTCAGCATTACAGAGAATTTGAGCCATCCAGCTCCTCAATAAATATTTTCTCTTTGTTTTGCCATAGTGGCTTGAATTTGCAGTAGTATTGTGTGCTTTTTTTTTTTCTTCCTTGGTGATTCTGTACCTGAACCCTGTTTTTTTTGTTTGTTTGTTTGTTTGTTTGTTTGTTTTTTGGACAAAGTGTATGTGATTTACATTGATGTCAGGGATTATCTCTCATGTGTTTTAGTAGAACCCCCGTCGTTCGTGACGAGTGACTGTGGCAGAGGTGGTACTTTCAAAAAAAACAAAAAAAACAAAAAAAAATGGTTTCATTTAATTGTTGTGAGTCGTCTTTTGCTCCGACATTAAAAAAAAAAAACAAAGTTTGAACAAAACCCTCCTCCGCTTCGTTCTCTAAATAAACATCCTTTTGTTCCGCCGCTGCCTTCTCAGGGGCCGCTCGGGTTTCAAAAAGCCAAATCCGCTTTTTCTTGGCACGTGTAAATCCTGTGTTTCATCAGTCCTCGTCTAAAATAGAAGGAGGGATTTTTTTGGTCAAACTTGAACAAAAGCCACGGTGGTCCAGATTGTCGCCAGCTGCCAAATGATGTCAACCCTGTTTATATATATAAATATGTATAGGCTATATGGTGTTTGTAAAGCAGTCACTTTTAGTACAACAAAGATGTTTAAACCCAACTCAGACGGGCTGGTTTCTGGGTGCAGGAGGTACTTTTAGACGACGAGGAATAGGATGAAGAAGACTCTCTCTACAGCTGGCCTGATGTGAAAGAGCGAACACTTTGAAGAACTTCTTGTTCATCATTTGTATATGTTAAAGGGGAAGTGGGCTTGGGCTATCGTGCACTGACAGAACAGCGATATTTACCATATATTTAGTTTACTTGAAACATTCCATATGAATTTAACGCGACGGGGTTTGAACCCAAACAGCCCTTTTCTTTTTCTAATGACAAGAATTTGAGATGATTCCCGGATGCAGAAAACTACATTTTAAAGCCAATCCAAGCTGCTGCTACTCGTTTAGAAAGAACTCGTCAGCTGTTTTTTGATGTAATTTTAATTTGACTGGCTGTTTTCAATCAACGGGGGGGGGGGAATCTTTAATTTGGCTGGACAGCACAAAGGGACAGATCTGAGAACCAAAACCGTCTAAATGTCTTTATGTCGGAGCGTTCTGGAGCCCCCCCTCTCCACACACATAGGAAAGCCATCGACTGTAGATGTTCTACTGTACATGTCATCTGCTGTCTGTCGCCAGTTGAACTACAATTTCTTCTTCTTCTTCTTCTTTTTTGTTTTCCCAAATGCTTTAACTGTTCAAAATGATTCAAAATGAATAAAAACAGCAATATGTATAGCAGTGTTTGTTAATTTAAAAGAGTAATAATAAAATAATTTTCATCTTGGAAAATGTCTGTTTTCATGCTTTCGTTCAGGTCGCCGGATGTCGAGATTTTAATTTAGGTCCATTACTTTTGCTAATGATGGCAATATTACAAATACATTTCATATGAGGCACAAAATAAAATCAAAGCTTTCCTCAGCACTTCTATTTTTGCTTTTTTATCCATCTATGAGGAATACAAACTATATATATTTTTTACTTTAATATTGAGCAAAAAATAAAATGCATGAAATCGAAAATAAAAAATGCAATAAAAAAATTGCAATTAAACAGGAATTAACTTATTTTCTACATGTAGTAGAAAAAGGTGTATTTCAGCTTGCACTTGTTTTATGTGTGCAAAACAACAGTGTAGAGGCTTTCCATGGTAAAAGACTCAAAATAATCCTGAAGTGTTACAATAGACGTCCTTGTATCCTGAATAAGCATTAGCAATTCCATTACTCCTTTTAAATTACAGAAACCTTCAGGTAATAAAATTGTCTATAGTAATAAAAGGGAACAGAAAAAGCATTTTTTCATGAATAACTACTTAACAGAAATATCAGAATGTCATCAGCATATACCGTGATACAGCAGCTGGCGCAAATGTGCATGAAAATAAAAAAAAGAAAATAAAAAAAGTAAAAAAGCCCCAGTCATTTTGCTCATACAGTGAATTTATTTAGAAATAACATTTGTCCACATGTGACTGTGAGCTAAACGGTGTTAAGCCAGGAATATCTATTTCCCTGAAAATCAACAGGTGATGTAACTTGGCTGATGCCTCAGCAATAAATGATGCAAAAATAATCCAGGAGTGAGGAAAGATAATAAGTCATGATGTCCTGAAGAACAATAAAAAAACCACATCACTCCACCTCTATATTTCTAAAATACAGACATTTTCAAACACTCATATTGTCATAAGTGTGATAAAACACAGAAAACCATTTTCAAGAACTCAAATTACATTTTTAAGTCATGACTCAAACTGCTGTAGGATTCTCAGTAAACAGATAACATACAATGTCATAATATCATCAACATAGATGTTTATATATTATCTATCATAGATTTGCAGTTGTGTGACTTAGATGAAGACATCAGGTATCTACAAAAAGCTGAAAATCTGCCCCAAGAGAGTACATATTAAGAGAAATATTTGTCCACATCCCACTGTGAACTATATGTATTGCATCAACATGACTAAGAAATAATGACATATACAGATTTTGACATAAAGACAAAATTATCTTCAAATTTTCAAAATGATAAGAATATATTTAAACTATTCCAAAGTAATATAAAAAATATCCATGCAAAAATGTTTCAGTATGAAAATACTAGTTAGGCCTAACTACAGCGTTTCACGTAAAACCTTGATCTTTTTTGTTAAACTGTGGCAAATCTAGTTCAACTAGACACAACTAAACATATTCTGTTTTGGAGAAAAACATGAAAGGAGCATCAGAAAAAGTTCAGTCACTGTTGTCAAGTTGATCACAAACTGTTTTTTTTTTTCAGGGCCGACAAATGTTAACCAGCAGAACTAAGTTTATTATGCGTGGAGTGTATTACTAGAAGTTCAAGACCTTGGATGCAACACCAATTTAGGCTGAAAAGATCAGTTTTTGTATTTTTCATAAATTTACTGATGACACACATTTTACTTTTTAGAATTGAATTTAAGTTTGGATTTTTAGTAAAATAGCAACAATAGGTTATCTAGTTCTGATCGTGGATCATTTTATCATGTTATTTCTGGCATAAAGACGAGTTTTTGTATTTTTATCAAGTCAATGATGGCAAATAAGCATATTTAAAATTTTACACGTGCATGTAAGTTTGGATTTTCAGACAAAATAGCCACGATATGTTCTTCTGATCATGGATTCCTTCTAACTTGCTATTTCTGATTATTTTCTGGTTATTCAGACTAAACGTTTGGATAAAAATTAGCCACACATGAGAGAGCAGGATCATTTTTCATACAAGACTTTTGTCAAAAGGGTTCAACTTTGTTTTTTTGTTTCCGTTTCCTGCTAATAAGAATTTTGGTAAAAAGGCTGAGGCTTCTTCTTCTGGGTGCAATGGCAAACATTTTAGCGTTTGCTGCCCTCAAGTGGAACTGTTGTGGAATTACAACACAAAGAAGAAGGCTTGGCTTTAATAACCTGAACTACAGGTTCACTGCGCTGCATCATTGCTCGGACATGCACGCTTATAATGTTTGTTTTCACTATGATTCAGAAAATCTTTCACCTGCAACACGAAAGAAATTTTCTATTGTACAGAATTGAAGAGAGCTTGGTGTGACATTAGTGAGACTATTAAGGTTGTTTCAGACAGAGTTTCATGACGTTAGCTGGGATTTAATGCTACTTTGTAAACAGAAACCCAGATTAACCACGAGAATTAAAGTATCCCGATTCTGATGGAATTTAAAATGTTGAGTTTTTAGGCGTGGTCCTGTTGGGTCAGATAGTCAATTCAAACTTTTACAAGTGGTTTCTTGAATTTGACTGTACTACTTATACCTTCATAATATTTCCAGGACTTACTTGGTTCTTTCCTACAATTTACAGATTCCTTTGCGTTCTAAGAACGGACAGAAAACCTTCAAAAACTTCCATTGAACTATCATGAAATGCACATACTACCTTCTCCATTATAAGGTGAATTTAAAGTATTTTGACATTTTTGTTTGTTCTAAAACCTAAGATTAGATATAAATTTGTAGCTCTTTAATTTAAGACTGACACATAATTTACACAGTACATAGGTTTTATGCTTCTAAATATGTAAGAAGGGCAAAAACATCTTTTTAGATTGAGCGTTCGTCACATCACACATAACTGAATAATTACATATATTTGCATTTGTTTATTTGTCATGAAAGAAAATCCTACCATACGTGGCTTAGACTCTGGAGGAAAGTGGAGTATCATCTGTGAAAAGGAAGGCAGTGTCTTTGAGGATGCCATTCCTTTTACATGTTCAACTGGTTTAATCAGCAATAAAATTGCAATTTTGCAAACTTGATCCTGTTATAGCTATTTTTACACACGTCTCTATTGGTGAATGTGCTCTTTGTTGTTTTTATTTGCCCTGCATGTATTCTTCAGCAAGAAAGGATGAATGTAATCAGTTTTTGTACAGGCAGAATGTCTGTGTAAGGACCTTCTCGATTCTGAGATGGCTGCTGTCCTGCTGACGGTGGCTTTCATGAAGAAAAGCAGTGAAATAAAATCAAAGTGAGGCACCGTGTGATTTAAAGTGTGAAGACGTGTCAAAGGAGGATGAACTAGATGTCTCTAAGTGCTGATTTAAATATTTATCTGAGCTGAAACCTCAGACTAAGTACTGACAGCTGCACTAAATGCTCTCAGCTGCCACTGAAACAGATTTGGATACAGATCAGTACACTCGCTCCAACAGTGAAGTTGGGAAAGAACTGTGTGAACGAATGCTCTGAAATTCTAATAAATATTTATGTGAATTCATTTACTCAAGGTGTTCTACCTCAAACTATACCGTCTCTGCCTCTGATGAAGCTTGGAAAACTTGTTGAAGATGTTAGTAATAGGAAGAGCAACAATAAGCAGCCCACAAACGATGCACAGGGTTCCTATCAGCCTCCCCGCTACAGTAACTGGGATTGTGTCACCGTAGCCCACAGTGGTCATGCTGATGGTGGCCCACCACCAGCCGACAGGGATGGTCTGCAGCTGTGACTCTTTGGACTCTCTCTCTACAAAGTAAATAAGAGCAGAAAAGAGAGAAACCCCCAAAGATAAGAAGAGCAGCAGCTGCCCCATCTCCCTGGAGCTGTGCCTCAGTGTGGAGCCGAGAGAGCGGAGTCCAGCTGAGTGACGGGCCAACTTCAAAACACGAAACACTCGGGTCAGCCTCAAGATTTGCACCACTTTGCCAACATTCTCCAGCTCTTTACTCCCGTCTTTCTTTGTGTTATCACAGATTAAAGTCACATAGAAAGGGAGGATGGACAAAAAGTCGATGATGTTCAGAGCGCTGCTCAAGAACTTCTTGGCTGAAGGAGCAACAACCAAACGAAGAATAAACTCTCCCGAGAACAGAAGGATGCAGATGTTTTCCAGCAGGACTAGCAGTGGGTTTTCTATGCGCTTTTCATCAGAGTCCCCCTGATGAAAGTCTGGCATGCTGTTCAAACACATGGAAACAATGGAAACAACCACGGCACTCACAGACAACACAGCCAACACTTTGGCTGAGGTGGAGTAGCTGGGATTCTCAAGTCGAATCCAGATATTCCTGCGAACATTTGCACACCAGGAGCCTTCAAACTCTTCCAGCTCGTCCTCTAAAGCGGAAAGATTCTCAGCTGAGGAGCCTGAGCTTTGGCGGTGCTGATCAACATCCCTCTCATCCAAACATATCTTCCGCATCAGCTCCTGAAATCTGTTGCTGCAACACAAATCCAGGTGGTGCTCCTTGATTCCCCAGTACTCGAGCTCCTGGAAAAATGAGACCACACACAACCCGTCAACCAAGTGGAGCTTCCCTGTGAGGTAGAAGTTATGGAGGGAGCAGAAAAAAACTGGGTTGCGGTCGAAATAGAACTCGTTTTCAGAGGAGCTGAAGTCGTCACAGAGCTCCAAAATGGCTGCTCTGGAGGTGCAGCGCAGGAGGCGGGCGAGGCGGGTCTGTGGCAATCTCCTCAGGACAGAGTGAGCCATGCGCTGCCTGAATCCTCCGACATTGATGTTAATGAAGCAGCCATCAGCCTGGTGAAGGACTTTGCCGTATACCATGATGAAGCACCTGCTGCTGTCAAACTCCTTCCTGTTTAGAGCCCCTGCAGACCAGAACACAGGTGTCATGTTGAACGTCATTCATGCACCACGTCTAAATGAAATACAGAAGACGAAATGTAAAGCCGGTAAAGCAGTCATTTCTACTGAAATAATGGCAGAGACTGATAGCATTTTTTAAAAGGATATTCTAGACAAAAAATGATTAGTGGTATCACTAACACTTATAAGAACAAACAAACATCTGTTACAAAGAGGCAGCATAAAGTTACCTGACCTTGTGTTGTCGAGTGGCTCTGCTCAGTCCGGACTGCAGGAGCATGTGAGCGAACAGCAGACTGAAAACTCTGCACAGCTTCTCCCAGGCTGGGACAAGCTCTCTTAAGATGTTTAAACTTTCATGTGTGATGCATGGACAGGCCATGGCGCTGCAGCTCGTGTGAGATCTCCAAGGATTTTAATATGCTTTGATGCTGGGCACTGACATTCTTCCAGAACCGTAAATGTTTAAATGATATTTATGCAACGGCAAAAGGATAAACAAATCTGCTCTGGTCTTTTTTTTGTTGTTGTTGAGGAAATATTGTTTAGAGTTAATTTCCATACCAGCTAAATTTCACAAACCACAGATAAAGCTGGATTTTTGAGAATACTGTGTGTTGTAGGGTGTCATCGGCATGAGCAAAGTCTGGGTTTTCACTCCTGGATCTAAAACCCTTGTTTCAAATCTCAGAGAAACAAAAGACAGAGACAAAATAAATGAAATTAAAATTGCTTGTTAATATAAAATTGAGAACTTGTATTATTTATTAAACAAATTAAGTTCTCAAAAAAAAAAAAAAATCTGAGAATTTAGTGAGTGTATTTACTTTTGACTTTATTGTAAAACCAGATACAAACTTCTTATGCTTAAGAAATTAAAACATTTGAAGACAAAATATATTTAACTTTTAAACATATACAAAGTGAAACAAAGCTGTGAAACTGTCAACAGCATGTATTCATTGAGCTGCTTGTTTCTAATAACCACATGTCTGCCTTTTTAGGAGATCTGAACATTTAGCACAAAATAAAAGGCAGATGTTTAAAACGTCCCTTTTCTATCTGAAACAGAGTCCTGCCAGGCAACTTTTGTTCCTTACACTAGTGCACTGTGGCACAGCGGGCAACAGTTATATTTACTGATCTCCTGTTCCAATGCGCAGTGTTTACACACGCTGCACATCCAAAACTGGTACTCCTGGATAGGACGACCGGTCACGATGCATGTGGGCAGTTTTCCCTCAGCTCTAATGAAAAAGGAAAAGCAGAACAGGTTGAAGGAATACCAGGAAATGCTGTGGCAACTTTAAAAATTCACTTTTCAAGGAAGATAAAGACCCCCTATGCTCTGATATGTCATTAACATAATCATACGTACTTCCAAGGATGGTCTTGGTGTTCTTTGCAGAAGGCTTATTGTTTATAGTGTATTGTTTTGAGTCAATACTCTAACAGTGGAAATGTCTATGGATATAATGAGGGTTTGATCTTCACACTGTGGCGTTCTCACCCCTCTGAAGAGTGCTGGGCCTCCACCACGCGGCTGTCCTTCGGGGGATATTTGGTGAAAATCTGCAGGGCCAAATCCTCGTAGAGCTGCCGCTGCTCAGAGCTGAGGCTCTCCAGAGATTCCAGCTTGATGAAGGCCTTTGAGCAGGTGCCAAAGGACCGGTTCGCTGCAGAACACAGAGCCAACAGGGAGTAGATCTCAACTGCGGGGATGACGTCCTCGTACTCACGAAGATGAAGGGCTGTAAGATGGAAAACACGAGGCAAAGTTTAGTGGGTCTACAAACCGACAAATTTCCACTGAAAGATTTCCCAGCAGATTTAAGCTTTAGACTAACTGGCTTTGTCAACAGCTGGCGAATGAAGTAACACAAGACAACATGTCGTACATACAGAAAGCTCAGTTGAGTAAAAACAATCGTTACATCATCTTCATCTCATCTGATTTAGAAATGGGTTTGACTTTAAACTAAAATTCTGATTTCTGAGACATTTAGTTATTCTGGAAATCCTAATGGAGTCTATAAAGTTTATTTATGAGTGATTGTGATTATAAGTAATTCATACGCCCATTAGGTTTAGGCAAGAATGAGCACAGATTGTTGTAGTGTGATTCCTAAGACTTGCAAAGATATGATACTTTAGAAAATATAGTTATTGATTATATTGATGTTTGCACAGGTCCATGTTTTACATCTGATCTGCAAGTTTCTGACTGTTACTGTAACACCATGAGGAGCTAGATGATTCACAGTGGGGGTTTGGGAGGAGATTTTCTCAATGAAACATTTCAATGGATAATTTCAGGATAATTTTTGAACACCAGGTGGCAGAAGACTTCTAAAAATAATAATCTAGTCGTGTTTATCTTTTAAAGACTGTAGAAAACGATCTGATGAATCTGGTTTGTAATTAACAGAATCTATTCAAACTCCACAAATATGAGCTGTTTTTTATCAATCATCGTAAGAAATACCGTAATCATTTATACACATTTAAATTATATTGATATATTTATAATTTTAGGTAAGTGGGAATTATTCCGCACCTGTCCGTGTGGCGTTCTCTGGGTAGCCTGCATGGAGCTGCCTCTGAGCGAGCAGGAAGAAGTGATACGCTTCAGCTCCACGCCAGGCGCTGTCAACGATGCGATTGTCTGACGACGTCGCATCTTCTTCCAGAAGGCCAGCAAGTGCGAATGTTGCCTAATGACAAATAATGATACACACAGCAGTACATAATGTTGATTCAGTAAGCTTGTGAATGGTCCAAAGCAATATTTGTGGTTAAGCTTTATTGAAGAAACTAACTACACACTAAATACAGGGTACAGATGAAGTGAATTAAATTACCTCTGACTTCTTCCCTTTGGCTTTGATCTGCTGGGATGCCTTCACCTGCTCATGGTAGTCCTCAACAAGCTGAGCTGCCAGAACGTAAAGCTTCTTCACCCGCAGAGGTCGACTCATTTTCTTTGCCTCCTTGTCCGCTACCTATAATCAGAAGTCCCGATCACACTCCTCAATTCACCGTTCGACATTTGCAAATAAAGTACTGTTTGGTTGGTAAGTGTAGATTACTACTAACAAACTGGAGCTGTGAGGAGGAGCCTGAACCAGTAAGAGACGTTAATCTTAGTTTTATTCATTGCTTTTAAAATAAAAAAAAGAATGCCATCCAAAATGTAAAAACTTCCTGCTTGAACAGCCAAAAACACCCAGCAAACCCTGAGCCTGGAGTTCTTCCAGCAGCTCGTAAATCTTACTTGTGGCTTAGTAAGTTAGTGTCAATTTTGGCCAAATCTCACTCAGCCAAGGAGAGATTTTATCCAAGAAAGGTGTTTAATTCCAGGGAGTCATGAACAGACTTTTTGACCTGAATATAATAAAACATTTAAAAAAAACAACAACAAAAAAAAACTTGTTTGTAATGATAAAAATAAAACTTTAAGCCCACCTTAAACATGAGTTTAGCTGCATCAAGAAAGTGGTGAGCTTTCCGATAAAGTTCCACTGCTTCCAGAGTTTTATTTTCCTCCAGAAGATGAGAGGCATATTTGGAAAGGAGAGATTTGATCTCCTTCATGTTGTGAGCTCTTGCCAGTTCCACGGCTTTGTTCCACTGATGAAAAAGCAATTTAAAGAGAAAGAGCATCAAATCATTTTTTGATTAATCACTGCAAAACATTTTGCAGTGATTTATTTATAAGCGGCCCATATATAAAGGGCCGCTTATAAATGTAAAATTTAATAAAATCAAAAGCTCTAATGTTCATCATTTTACATTGTGTCAAACCAAAGAGCTATTGCAGCAAAGATAAAAGTTTTAGAGCAGGATTCACACTCAAGAGCCAAATATCTGTGAGCGGGTGGGCAGGAGGATCCAGGTTGGCTGATCTTGTAGGATCCGTGCGTCACTCGGAAACTCCGGCGCCACAGCTCATCCGTCTGGTTCTCACCTGGTTCAGATGGACGCATGTGTCCACCGCTGCTTTTGGCTGGTTGGACTTGAGGTAGGCCTTCACAGCCTGCTCACACATCCCCACTGTGGCAAACATCTCTCCGATTTCCTACACACAGATAGGCAATAAAATGGGATAGGATGTAAATTTACAAATTGTCCAAATGCCCGCAAATCTCATGGGAACAAAACATAATTTATTTAAGTTTGGTGCACCGGTAATAGTTTGTGATTTTCAGGGAGGTCTGCAGCTAGCTGCTCAAGGCCGTTGTAGTCCTCCAACTTGTAGTAACAATCTGCCAGCCTCTCTTGGTTACGCCCCTTAAGGTAGTATGGGACTGCCTTCACCCTTTAAAGGAAGATGTTTAGAAGTGAGAACAATGATTCAGCTCCTTTTTTACCCTAAACAAAAAAGAATTGAACGACAAACGGGGTGGTGGAGATCAATCTTTTTGGCTACTCTCTTCTTCAATTGTTTCTTTTCAGAATCAAATTTTTCCCCATTTTCCTCCAAACTAAGACGTCATAATTGTATAATTACACAACAATCCACAAAGAAAACTTTTTTTGTTGTTGTCATTGTTTCTACTTGACATGTAGAAATGCTCCCAACAATTAGAAGATGAAAACTAGAATTAAATACCACTTCTGTCTGTCAGCAAAGTAATCTCCAATGCCATTATTGGCTTGGGCAAGCAGAGCGTCATCTGAGTATCCAGAGCCTGTGTCGAGAAGCTGCAGAACCTTGAACCAGTCTCCCAGCTTGATCCTTAGGTTGATGGCGAGATCCCTACCGAGACAGGCACCGTCACATATAAATAACGGATTGAAATTCAAGAGAAGTTGGCATAAAGTGTCTCCATGTACCTCCGATCCATATGCAGATACATGCTCTCAGCTTCCTCAAATCTGCCGAAGTAGGCAGCCACTTCGGCTTGTTTCATGGGCTCGCTCTGCAGGTTGCCCAGGCGCTTGACAAACTGAATGCCCGGGTAGTCTTTGCAGCGGACAAATGCCTCCTCGGCTGTCTTCAGATCCAGCTTTTGTAGGGCTGCCTCGGCCAGGAGGTGCCTGGTAGGTTAGCAATGACACATGTAGATTAGGGCTACATAGCATGAAATGCATTCATTTAGAATCAGTTCAGTTCAGTTCAGTTTATTTATTGCTATCCAAGTCAATTGCATACATCTCAAGATTTCTGAAATAACTCTTCAGTGGAAAAGCCTAGAGTTGATGGTAAATATGATTACTATTACAGATTATGACTAATACATAAGGAAGGCTGGTTTTGTTGTTACAGCCAGTTTTTAAGTGATCCTGCAAGAACTGACACCTGACCCAGAGAACACACAATTGCAAACACTCACACAAAATGCTGTTTGTACTCATAGGGGAGCTAGACGTTTCTGTTGGTAGGGTAAAGAAAAGTTCAAATATTATGAACCTTTTAAAAGTGGATTTGTTTTATTACTTTAAGGTTTTCACAATCTTTTCACTCCAAAAAGTCAACATTACAGTGCGAGCTACATGTCTGCTCCAAAAAAGAAGAGTAAGTTATAAACATCAACAAAAGAAATCTGGGAAAATAATTCCAGCACCGCGTTATGAAAAATTCACCAGAGTCTTGGGTGAGGATTGTCTTCAATGAACTGTGAAGCGTCTTCAATGCCCACTTTCTCAATCAGTGCTCTGCTGTCTCTCAGGGAGCGGATTTCAAAGTTAAAGAGGTTGTCTTTGTTTGGCCGCTCTGGATTCTGCACAGAATCAACCCATGATCATCTGATGAATGTGCATGGACTGAAACTACGTAGTTATCTCAAGAAATGTACATTTAGCTGTTAAATGTTGACATGTTACATTAAAATAATTTTGTGACCAAATTTTAAGTTCACAATGTTTAAAATAAAAAAATTAAAAAACTGAGTTAATAACCATTGTGATTATTTCTTGTCTTAATTACTGTAGTTTACCTTCATAATCTCATCAAGCAAAACTGATTTGATTTCCAGATCCTCAAAGTTGCAGATGTATCCAGAGGTTTGAATGGGCTCCTGTTTAGTACAGATTTAGAGATGTGTTAACATATTCTAACTGTAAATTAGACAGCTGTACACTTGTTCTGATCACACTCAAAAGCTTACTTCCGGGTCAAGGTTCCTGAACACATACATCCTGGTTTTCTCCATCACCGCAAACAAATCCGGATTGTCATTTGCCCACTTCAAGTCCCAGACATCTTTACGCTCAAACTTGGACGGATCTCCTGCAGCGGCCTGGTCTCCTGTCCCTTCGCTTCCGGGAGGACGAACTTCCAAGTCCAACAAAGTTAGCAAGCCCGAGATGTCAATTATGGCCAGACGACTGAAGATGATGATAAATTATGAGACTTAAAATCAGAAATATAATGTTCTTAGATTATTGTTAAAACTTATCTTGGCTTATTCTGCAACACAGCAGATGTCAGTTAGTGGTTACCTGGAGTTGCAGTTTAGAGACAGATAATGAGCTCGGCTGTTTGAGGAATACTTCTGGACGAGGGCTACATTTGGAAGGGTGTATCTCTGGATGATACCGGACTCACGCCCCTGTAACAACAAAGACTTATTTCTTTTTTCTTTGAAATGCCCTGCTGCTGAAATGTGCTATACAAATAAAATTTGATTGATTGATTGATTGATTTTTACAAAGATATGTTTTTACACACGTGTGACTTTTATTTCAAAACTTTAAATCAGCGAGACAACAAGCTGACTGACAGTACAGAACTATTGCCTTGACTCACTGAATTGACTTCCTTTCTTCTATTAAACAGAAATGTACATACCACTATCAGGGTTTTATCTGTTGCTGTAATGCAGCAGATGGGATCTCGAGTTGTCTGTTGAAAATAAAGCAGAACAAATTAATAAGAAATGTAATACTTTTTGATTCATAGTGAACTCTTTGTTTTATTCGTACAGCCATGTTAATTACATAGTTAAAATCATCTTTAAGTGCTTTTGTTATCTTAAGATAGAAGGGAGGGTGCTATTTTGAAAAGCTTTTAGCGAAAGTGGAAACTTTACCAAACTGGGACTTTTGAATGCATAAATACTAAAGAGGCAAAAATATATCTTACTGCAAAGGCATTTGAAATGTCTGGATCATCATCGTTGCCTCCAGATGGATTGCTGTCGATGTGATAGAACCTGCAGACAGCGGAAACTGGGCGCATGAGCAAGAGAAAGCACACAGACAAGCAGCTGCCGTTCCTTGGGTGTGATCTTTGGTCCGGGTGCGAGGCTAGTCTTGGCAGGGCAATAAAACACAACCATACTGTCTGGAACCTCAGTGGTATTTCATGAATGAATGAATCCTTTTCACTGTGCTCTCAGGGCCAACTTTTTGCACTGTAATGATGAGCCAGTAAAGCACAAAATAGCACTGTGGTTCTCCACTATAAGCGTTGAGTGATGGGTTGTGTAGAACGCAGAGATTTATGAAAACATGTTGTTTTCTTTCCTAAATATGTGTGTAAACCTTCTCACAGCTGATAATAAGGGAAAATGTAATAAACATGTCTGGACTCACCTCTCCCTGCCCCCTTTCTTTGTTCTGGTCACTTGGTTGATCTCCAAGGCGGTCAGTTTCTTTGCCACTCTGTATTGCCACAGATAGAAAGCTTCTTTGGAAGCAGTGATGACATGTGTCCTCGTCATGGTAACAAATAATGGTTCTAACCAGAAAGAGAAAAAATTCAACATGCAACCTGCTTAGCTTTTGGCAGCTTGGGATGAAATTAATTTGTGCCAGCTTTTACTCTGTTATTTTACAGATTATGTGGGAAAAGCACTCATATACCTCCAGACCTTTTCCATATTTTGTCATGAACCACAAATTGTATTCAACATATTGAACAGAGATTTTATGCATTCAGTTAACACATAACAGTGAAACAGACAGAAAATGAGGCAGGGTTTTCAAACTCTTCACAAATAAACCTTTTGAAAGCATGCCAAGGATATGCATTAGGCTCCCTTTACTCTGGTACCCCCAAGTGAAAACGATTGCAACCAACTCCCTCCAAAATTTGATCTCAGTATCGACCCAGCTGGTCTGTGAAGGATGTTCTCTAATCTGAGTGATCCAAAATTACTTTACAAAAAAGAGCGGCCAAACATTTGTTGAACTGGTAAAGACAGGCAGCTGCAACCAAAGAGAAGAAATTGTGTCCACTCAGGAGGGCAGAACACATATGATAACTTGTAAAAGAAAAATATAAAAAAAATAAATAATAAATAAATAAATAAATAAAAAACAGAGATCCTTTCCTTCCACTTAATAATTATGAGCAAGTTTGTGTCGGTGGAGCAAAAAAATAAAAAATAAAGAAAAAAAAGAAAAAAAAATCCCAAAAAGAACTTTTGAAGCTTGTGGTTGTAATGCAATAAAACATTTACAAAGCACTTTATTCCATACTCTCAATAATAATTTGAAAAATCAGTATTAGACTAACCGATGTCAATGTATTTGGAGTCCAGAGGAGTACCAATAGAATTGCAGAGGATCAGGACGTACTGAAAAATAAAAAGAAGGTTATTATATGACCTAGATACCAAGACAGATCACACTATTTTGTAGTGCGAGATTTAAAATCCAACATTACCCTCGCAAGATTCATGGTTTCTGATCCAACATCGTCCTGTAAATCAGCAAATTAGAAAAACAAGATGAAAGAACAATCTCTATTTTCTAACATTAATCAAGTCACTGAGACTAAACGGAGCTTTTTAAAGTCATAGTAAAACCAATGTCTTGTTTCTTTATTACCTGAGGTTGTTTTTCATCGGCCTTGCTGGCCAGGATGCAGAAGTCCCCCGAGGTAGTGATAGAAATTAAGTTCTTGACATATTTCACAAACTTCTCGTTGTTTTTGGTGTCCCAGTAAACTACACAGTACTCCTGGCGTTCTGGCTTTGTGTAGGCGTACACCACGGTGCTGCAACAGTAGCCCCACTGGTGAAACACAAGGAAAAGTGTAAGAAGCATTACCCAAACCATCTCGGTCATTTCTATGTTCTCAAATCTCTTTACTTCTCTTGACACCAAAGACTTGCTGAGTAATTCAGACCTAAAGTTAAGTCTTTCCCTGAAACAATTAATCCAAGTATACCTTACCTAGAAATCTTGAAACAAGCTTATTAGTCAGACCATCAGGATCTCTTGAATTTAGCAGTGTCTACCACAAACAATCTGCCAGTATTAATAAAGAGTGTTAGTATTTACTTTGTAATCTGGCCTTATGTTGGCAAAGTAGATGTAAGAGTCCACAGCCAGGGCGATTCGCAGGCCTCCTCCCTCCCATGAGATCCCAGATAAGTGCTTCCCGGATACTTTCAGAGTTCTCAGATGCTGCACACAAGCAATCACCAGGTAAAGCATTGAAAGAAACATTTTTCAACCATTTCATAAGATTTTTTAACCCCCACTTGTTACTATATTGGTGGTTATCATCGTTCTATTACTTTTCATATTTACTAACGTTATTGATTCTACCGTAGTCTTTGTGAAGTATAGAAATTATATTTTATACTATACTTTTTTGATATACAGACTTGCCTCTCCAAACGGTGTGTAGAACTGCACCACATTAAATTCTTTGTCCATGTTTGTGGCTCTGAGGGAACCTGCCACTGCCAGCACACTGCCACAGTGGTTCCACTGGATACTGATAACATTCATCAGAGCGTCGATATATACCGGGTCTGAGAATAAAGTAGTGTCAAGTGGCTGTTAGAAAACATTTCTCTCACATTCAAAATCAAGGAGTGAAAAGGTTTTCGGTTGCTCACTCTCATCATTCTCATAGCGCATGATCTGACACCTTCCATTGTCGAAACAGATGGCGAGGCACGGACTGTCCGGCTCACTGTAACCCCCAGCTCCTGCGTACCAGTGGATTCCAGCTAAACTGACAGCTCCGGTTGCCCCGGCGAGACAGCTGATGTTCATTTTCATCTGAAAAGTAACAACATTCAGAGTAAGCAAAAAGTAGATTGTGAAGCTGTTATACATTTTTAAATTGAGAAAGCATTCAGAAAAACAGTGGGTTCAGGTGGAACTGTCACAATCTTTTATAACCAAACCAAAAGAATGTGTAACTTAATAATGTTCTTCCATGACAACATGAAAGACTGAAGGTTGTGCAGCTCAACATGGCCGAGTTTCACAATATATACTCCATTTAAGTTCACACACTCACGATGAAGTTTCCTTGATTGTCATAAATATGTACTTCGCCGTTGGCCATGCCGAACAGCAGGATCTTACTGTCAGGAGACCAAGCAACATGAGCAAGTTGACTCCCTTTCAACTCCTTTCCCCAGATCCGGTTGCCTACAAATGAATACAAAATGCAAGAATCATACTGAAGATGTTTATATCCATGTGTTCATAAAGCAATGAATAAATTTGTTAAAATAAATTAAACAATTTAATCTTTCCAAACGTGAACTTTTACTGCCTTAATGCTACGTATTGTTTTCACTTAAAGTAACAGTACCATCCACCGATCCAACAATGACAGCCCCGTCTTCATACACAATGCAGATCTTCTGACCGTCAGCGTTCCAGCTCATGCTCCTCACTACTGATTTGTTCCTGTTGTTAATCATCTCCTCGTACCATGCACCTTGGGACACAACAAAGGCTGACAACTAAGCAACACAAATTCGCTACAAAGCAAACAAAATCTTACTTTGGCTGCTGTCCTCACCTTTGTACAGCATCCACACAATAATGAGTCCATTCTGGTCACTGGTTGTCAATTTTTCATTCCGTTCATTCCAGGTCACTACCTGCACTGCACCTGAAGGTGTTTCAAGTATGAAAAGGGAGATCATTTTTATTTTACTCATTTTTGCTTGGATACTACAATTGGTATGAATATAAAAACATAAACATACCAACTACCAACATAAAAACAAATAATAAAAAAAGAAAAGAAAAGAAATATAAAAGAAAACACATAAAGCAATTACATATGCATTTCAAAAATATATTTTAGAATAGAGTGCTGGACTAAAACAAACGCAAGGATCAAACCCTATTGGCCGTACATCTTAAGAAGAAAGATATTTCTTTGCAATATGTGCTACTACTGAGTCAGACGTAACTTATTCTGTTATACTATGATGCTGGATGTAGTCAAAAAGTATAAATATCACCCCACAAAAAAATTGTAAGGGAGCATTTCTTTTAGCGTGTAAATTAATTTCACTTCATGCAGGAACAATCATGCAATATAATGCTGAGCACAATACTCACCACCGTGTCCTTCCAAAGTCTGATTCATGGACAGGTTGCTGGGGGCAGCAAGACCTTTCAGTCTATTGTCGTCTAAAAACAGTAAAACCATTAATGAGATGATTTATTATTTATTGTGAGTTGTACAGTATCAGGGAAACATGTATTACTGCCTTCTTGTGATCACAATATTCAAAAATCTAATGTGACTGCGAAGTTAATACTTGCCCAATTTATTATGAGAATGCAGAACAAAATGGGGATATAATTACCTACAATTAAGTACACTCAATTTAGCTATTTGCTTTATGGATGTTTAAAAGCAACAGTTTTGATCAATTTTCTAGTACGTTTATCATTTACAGAACAACCAAAGGCCTGTCCCACCGATAGAGTGGTACCACTTGTGCTTGTAGAGACTGAACATTGGGAGACCTGTGGTAAGCCTATTAAAGTTTCAGCAGATTTCTTTTAAACTGTAATGCCTATTGTTTTATTTCCCCCATAATCTCAGTCACACAAATGTTATGTAACATTTCATAAATACACGCTGACACATACAGAACATTAATCCTTACTACAATTACAACAGGTATTTAACTGAAGGTTGAGGTTTTTCGGATTCAGCAAAACAAACTTGTGCATTATTAGGTAATGACGTCGATATAAAACAAACTCGCTCTACTTTATTTTTTTCTATAAGTGATCTTCAAAAATATTCATACCTCTTCAACTATTTTACTTTTTGTATAAAGTGAAATTCTGTATGTACTATACACTTCCAAATATTTCAGTTTTTTGTGAGGTTTTTGTTATAAGGTCTCCAGATGTTTTCCCTGTCCAGCTTCCCTGTCCCTGCTTAAGAAAAGCATCTATTTTTCTTAAGCAGAAAAATAATTTTATTTTGTACTATCAGGTTGAGTTCAAGTAGGTAGATTTCAGCTTTTTGCTTCTGGGCCAAAAGGTACATCTTTATTCTCATCAGACCAAAGGACCTCCTTTCAGGGGTTTGCTGTGTCTGTTACATGTCTTGTGTCATAACATGTATAGTACACCAGTGTGAAACATTATCTTATCATCAAACTAAATTCTCCATAACAGCCATTTTCCCCCTTGATAACAAAATAGTGTTTCTAGTTGTATTTACTGCTCCTTAGCTGTTTTCATCAATGACTATTCTCTAATTGCCTTGTGTACCATGTCATTCTTTCTCTTTCATGTTGCATTGCATTAGAAGATATTTACAGTTGTTGTTGTTCTTCTTCTTCTTTCTCCCCATAACAGAAACAGATACAATTCATAGTATTTTATAGTAATGTCATCTCTTCTGATATCTTCCTTATACTCCTTGACCCTCTGGTATTTTGTGAAATGTTCTTCTTTTCTGATACTTTCCCCATATTTTCTGCAATACTTCCATCCCCTTTTTTTTATTAATAACTGCTTCACATTTTCCGAGATGAATTGCTATTCAATCTCTCCCCAAAACATCTAGGAAATGTTTTACAGCTGATTTGCTTGTATCTATGTTTTGTTTATTACGGAGGTTTTTGTTGTTATTGTTTTATCACAGCACAAAGCAAGTAAAGCTGTAAAGAAACCGAACTCCAGTTTTAAACTTTCAACTTACCTGTCTGTGTTTCAAGCTTCAACACTCTGAGCAGACCATCTTCTCCGCCACATGCAATGAACCCTTGGTGTTTGTTCCAGGACAGGCATTTCAGATGAATGTTGTTGGGAATAGCGATCTACAGGACACAGGAACGTAAGAGGCAAGTTGTTTTCAATATGACACATACTGTCAGTGGTTTAACTGCTCACCTTTTTGCTGAGGTAAATGAACATGGTGGTTGCGGGATAATATTAACTCTGACTTTAACATACGAATATACAATAAATGTCTCGGTGAGGAAATGTGACTCTTAAAACGAGCTAAAATTAGTCGCGTGGCCTGTTTGAATGCGTCGTTTTTACTGTAGCCCACACCGTTAGCTTAGCTAGGTTAGCTTTAAATACCTACGAAAACAAAAGGAAACACATTTTGTTTTTTCTAACTGTACTTAGTAAAGCCGCTCTTTTGTTATAAGAAGTAACGATGGGTACAGCGTTTCAAAACGGTTCACAGACGAAGTTTTACTGCTTTTGTTGACAGACTGGAACCATCAACGGCTTCAGATTCCAAACGTCTCCCATGGTAACCATAGACCGGAAGCATCAAGAATTTCGTGCTACTGGTAGTTGTAGTTTTTCTCGTTAAAGTGCTGCGGTAGGAACTTTTCGACCTAATCGCCGAAAAGTCTTGCTCGTTTGCTTGTTGTTCTAAATGGGATTAGGCTTTGCAATACCTTGACTAATTATGAAATTTCCATCTATTCATCCCGAAAAAGGAAAAACAAAAGGAAAAAGCATTAAAGCATCATAATTAAGACTTGTTTTAAAGTTAATTTGTCTAAAATTCAGTAAAATCACTGTGCTGCAAGTTATTTTTTGCGTCTAGTTTTGCATGAAAGAATTTAAACATGCCAAGGTTTGTAATTGTCTAAAGCGCACTGTTGCACATAAATTAAGCAAACCTAATTTTTTCATGAGCACAAGGCATTACACAAACTTTAGCATACTTTTCCTATTGATAAAACTACTTCGTTGTTTTTATCTGAGTAAGAAAAATCCTAAAAAATAAGTGATGCCAAATTTCCATTAATTTACATTGCAAAGCCAAATTCTCAACTTTGATTTTTTTTTTGTTTCTTTGTGAGGTGCAACTACAAATTACAGTGTAATTTTGGGGAATTTTATGTGCTACACAAACACAAAGTGGTGCATTGATAAGATAAGTAAGAGGAGAATAAACATGTTTTTCAAAGTTCCTCTTAGTAAATGTAAATTCTTTAAACACCTTTTTATGAAATAGGTGCAAGTCTTTTGTTGTATGCTTCTACCAGTTTTGTGCATCTAAAATGTTGTGCACAAAAGCTTACTCAGAATTAATGGAGAACGTGTGTGAACGCTTTTCAAACCATACCAGTCTCTCACTTAGTTGTCATTTAGGTCTAGACTTTGACCAGGTTATTCTAACGCATAAAATTCACTGGTCGAAACCAGTTCATTATTTCTCAAGCTGTATGTTTGGAGTTGTTTTCCGGCTGGAAGATAAACCTCACCCAAGCCTCATCTTCAGGCTCCAACACTTTTTTTCTCTAGGATTTTCCTGTGTGTCACTGTATCTTCCGATCTGATCAGCTTGCTTGTCGCTGCTTAATGAAGGCATTCCCGTAGTATGAGGCTGCCCCTACCATGTCTTCACATGAGTTGTCTGTCAAACATTGCATTTCTCAGAAGGCCGTCTGGAGCTCCATGTGCCACATAACTTCTGTGTCGCGTAAAGCTGCAAATAATAATTTTTAGAGCTCTTTTATAATTAGGAATTTCTTCTTGCTACTCCTCCATGATAGTTATTTGTAGAGTGCAT
The DNA here is from genome assembly GCF_000485575.1 of Poecilia formosa. NCBI lineage: Eukaryota > Metazoa > Chordata > Actinopteri > Cyprinodontiformes > Poeciliidae > Poecilia > Poecilia formosa. The sequence goes on along the minus strand of NW_006799947.1, from coordinate 1,991,075 downwards.
GGATAGTTCTTGTCCTATCAACAGATTCCACCACTTGAGCCCTATAATTCTGGAGCTCCTCCAAACCAACCACAGAGTTCTTGGATACTTTTCTGATTATTTCCTCGTCAGTCTAGGTGATCATGTCATGTCAGGGTTGCCCTCAAATCATACTCTGTTTTCAGGTGATGGACAGTACAACGTCAATGTTCAAATGTTTAAATATTGTTTTATAACAATCACGCTTCCAGTGACAGTACATTATCTCTGGTCAAACTGCACTGTTACTTTGTCTTGATCCTGTTTGATCACTTGTGTTCTCTAGCAAACCTCTGGAGCCTTCACACATTTATTCTGATATGAAATTACACACCATTTACTGTTAAGTGAAAACCAAAGGCAGTTGATTGCACCTGATTTTATTTTAGGTTATCAGAGGAAAGGGTCACAGTGCATTTTACACTTTTCAGCTTGCCAGCTGTAAGACAATAAAAGCCATGTATTACCATCTTTCCATTTCACTGTTTTGTGTTGGGCTAATAAACAAAATCCCAGTAAAATGCAATGTAATTTATAGTTTGAATCAGCACAATATTGCTTATTTGAAGCAATGTGGCTCTCAAATAACAATACACCTGTCACATAAAACATGTATTCATGAAAATATCCTAACTTTGTTAATGATGTCATCACTTTTGATCAGATAGGAAAGTAGCAATAAGTATCAGCAGTAATATAAAGACTATCTTTTAAAAGAGTCAAGACAGTTGTGTGGAAAACATTGATTCATAAAATGTATTCATTTCTGCAGCCGTTCCCATTACAAAACATGCAAATAACTGTTTTCTATTTCAAAAAGCACCACAATGCATTATTCAAATGTAGACACACAAAGACAGAAAATAAAATAAAATAACTGTTTATAGAAAATACATTCTCAAAAACCTTTAGCTTAACATAATCTCTAATTAAAAGCATTGTTGCCAAGAAAACTGGGCCAAGTCTGAGTCACATTTAAACTCCCTAAACTATTTCACCAGGGAGTTCACCAATTTTTTTGTTTGCTAAATCAAAAAAAAAAAAAAAACTTGACCTGTTTTAAGGAATCAAAGCAAATTATATAACGTTTAATTGGTTTATACAAGAAGACATAAACATAGTCCTGTTGAGTTGTCTTTTTTTTAAATGTGGGCAATTACACCAGAGTTGTCATCAATGTAAGTTTATCAAAAACACAGCACCAGAGCAATTTGTTGTAACATTAAAAACACACTGCAGATTTTCAGACATTAGGAAATTTAAATTTTTACGGAACATGATATTCTGTAACAGTGGAATAAAAGTGCTGAGATTTTTCCTCTAGCTTCTCTTTGTTCTCAATGTTGGAATGTGCCTTCAATGTCGTTTACTTTGTCTGAAAGTTCAGAAAGTGAACAAACAGTCAAGGAAATGTAAATATTTCATGGAAAAAAGTACAAATTTAATGTAAAATATTGTATAATATAAACTGATCTGAAAGATTGTTGTCTTTAAAACCAATCTAAGTTGTAAAATGAAATCTAAATATATGGACTCAGAAAAGGATATTTTTCCTGGTAAGCTCCTGAATGGCTGACTGCACTTTTTTCTGGAATACAATTTGAGCTTCGCACATGCAGGCATCTTCTGAAATTTCACTCCTCATTTCCTCTGAAACAATAAAAACACATGTCTGACAGGGGCAGAAGAAATTTTTGATCGTCGTATGCTGAGTATATGACATAGCAGGTAAAAAATTTATATTGGAATCAGAGATCAATGTTAGATGAAACTGAAAGTGTTATTTCATATAAGGTGGCTCAGTAGTTTAAGACAAAGATTAGTAGTTTTTCTAAAATGTTAAAAAGTGTAACCAATTACAACCTTAATATGCTTACTTAATGAGGTCCACCTTAAAACACACAACATGAAAAGACATCCAGCAACATGTTACTAAAAACATTTTAATAGTTAAACGTTTTCCTACAGAACCCTTGTCTATAAACTGTGCAGAACAATTAAACATACGGTTTTATCAATTTCTGATCTTTATGTAGTTATAAACAAAACACACATTTTAATGTAAAGGTGCAGAAATGAGTTAAACGCAAATAGTTTTGGAGCTATTCCTGCAGGTAAAAAACACAGCTATTGACCCTTTTTGTAATAAAGCCAGTAGTAAATTTTCAACTAATGGATTAATAATAACTGAAATCAAGTACATGGTGCAAAAATGTTAAGACTACAATGAACTGCAAAGTTTCTGTTTGAAGTTAGGTCTTTCTGTAAAACCACCCTGAGCAGTAACTATCTGTAAGGTTTTATCACTCCCTTAGATTGTTGAGTAAGGATTTCTTCTTTTCTTCAACATTTCTTCAGATTTTTTAGATTTGCAGACCTTCGTTTATGTACAACTCCCTCAAAAAGGGCACATGTTGCTATTTTATAGCACAAACAAGTGTCTATGTTACCTTCAGAGGTTATAAAAATGCAAACATTAAATTTGACTTTGTAATCTGACACCTTAATATTGGACCTCTGTCCCTTTTCAACATTCCACCTCCAACAGGTCATTGCAACAATGCTTCTGTGAGTAATTGACAGCAATAAGTTTCTGACTCAGTTGTGTATTTCTGCAGATGTCAGTAGGACCTCAGGGAAGGGCCTACTGACTACTTTTTTTTTTAAAGTTACATACTTCACCTTTAACATGATCATTCTAAATAGAATTTGAGATAAAGCTCAGCTCTTTTGTGTAACTTCTTTGAACATTGCAAACCAACAGTAGGGGTTAATTCAGTAAGGTACAAACTCCTTAGTAGATTGTAATGAGTTAATCTTTCCCACAGTTGAATGATGGTCATTAAATTGTTTGGACATGGCCTTGCAGCTCTTCCTTGTATAAATGGGCAGATTTTTTTCCTGCCTTGGAATTGTGTTAACAAAGCCCTATATTGAGAGTCAGGTAAATTTCCATGAACACTCCAACAGTTGTAGGGAAGACCAAGTCAGACTGTTTATTCAGGAAAAGTGTAACTCCAAGAGATCATCTATAACCAAACAACTTGAAGTGTGAGAACGGTGTGCTTTGAACACAGAAAAACTTACGTGAACATGTTTTCTGGTCTGAATTTAGTATGTATCCTACTCGACACTTGCAGTTGTAAGAAACACCATTGTTGATGCAGATATGCTGGCAGTCGTGTCCCTGAATACATGCATCCAAACCTGAAGGAAGACACTGAGTGAGTTTACTCTGCCCCCTCCATGGTTTGCTTATCAAATTAATGTTTAGTCTATGACATAACCTGTGAATGTTTGAATCACGTAACTTAAGAGATATAAGAAAGAAAAGTCCCAGAATGTCATATTTCTTAACATCAGACATTCAGACTTTTTGTTTTCTGGTGGTTGTTTTATTCATTTTTCCATTGTAGAAAAAAGGCAGATAGATATAAATGCCAGAAAATCTAAACTGTGGATGGAAAATAATCATCTGATCTACTTATTCATAGCCCATTTATAAGGATCCATAAATTAAGGAAGCTGTTGACCATGCCAGTTTTTATTCTGGCATGGTCACGCTGCATGTTTTGCTGCTTAGGGTTTGTGCTCAACTGCTTTGTAACTTTACTCCTCCAGAAAGGTAGTTTTGTTGTTGTGTTATGACGCTGGGAGCATGAAAATTATTTCACAGAATAGCACTGGCATCTCATTGTGTGAAAGAGTCACGGAAAGAGTTTCATAATACGTTAAACATGCAAACGAGTAAATATTGAGTTGACACAAGTTGCCTCAAAGACAAATTTTGGAAACAGAGAAGAAATCAAATTTCAAAGTCATCTAGGTCCCAGGTTGTCAAACTGGTACACAAGAATCTGCTGGCACAAGGTCTGCTTTTAGTGGTAGGATACATGTTGTCTTAATTTCCAAGTTAAAACAACAAAGCCAGTAACTACAAAAAAGTAACAGTGTAATTTCTCTGCCCTTGCAAACATTTTAGCAACATGTTTATTAAAAGAGGTTAATGCGTCCTAAGTATCTATATAAGTGCCACCATTTTTTTTTATCCCTTTCCACCTTGAAACCTGGAAAATGTACACTTCTGAAATGTTCTACAAAAATCAAGCTGGATTTTAAGTAAAATACAAATAAATTTGCTTACGTGAGCATGTCTTTCTGTCCACGTTGAGCGAATATCCCAGCCGACACTTGCAGACATATGAGCTTCCACTGTTGACACATATATGCTGGCAGTCATGTCCCTGAGAACATGCGTCTGAGCCTGAAAAGAAAAGGAATCAGAGACGCCTGATATCAGAAGTTCTTTTCTTTTGGAGAGCATTTTATGTTGCCATAAAAAGCTGCACATGAAGCAGTCCTGCTGTGACGATTTTCAATTGTTCATATTTTTATGCAGAGTGGAATGTGGATTCTTACGTATGCACGTTTTCCCGTCGGGATTCAAAACATATCCTGTTTTACATTTACATACAAACGAGTCATCGGCTTTGACACAAATGTGTTGGCAGCCATGTTCTCCTGCACATGTACCTGAACCTGAAATGAGAAGCTATTACATCTGTGTGCCTCAGATGAGATGCATTGAACAACTGCTTATCCAGAAAAGAAAAATCTTACGTGAGCATGTTTTTTTATCTGGATTCAACACATATCCTACTTCACATTTGCACATGTATGAAGCGTCACTGTTTACACAGATGTGCTGACAATCATGCCCTTGAGAACATGGATCAGAACCTGAAGAGAAATCACACGTGATCCAACATCTCCAAACACAGTGAGAAAAGCAGTGAGAGGGAGGACAGTTTTCGATATATACCTGACACTAAATGTAAGAATCAATATTCCATCTCACAAATAACTTTTTGAGACAAAAATATCATAGTTTTGTCTTACGTGAGCACGTTTTCTGGTCTGTATTTAACACGTATCCCGCCCGACACTTGCAGACATATGATGCATCACTATTTTCACAAATATGATGGCAATCGTGTCCAAGGGCACAAGGATCAGAACCTGGAAAGACACAAATTTGCATGACAAAATATCTAGTGCTGCAATTAATTCTAGCCTAACAGACAAAGAAATTAAAACAAGCGATGCAAAGCTTTAATGCAACAATAATCAAAAGGAACAGTAGGCGTATTCCAGTTTAATAAGAGGAGCATAACTTTTTTTTTTTGCAATATTTGGGATTTACTCTGTTTTTTTTAAGCATTATCACACAAAAATTCTCTCTCTATATCCCTGTGAAACCTCAGCATGGCCACCAGCAAAGCATACTAAGCGTGGCTGCGAGTTTCCTTACGCGAGCATGTTTTGTTGTCTATATTCAACAAATATTCTTTGCGACACATGCAAACATAAGAATCTCCACTTTTGATGCAAATATGTTGGCTGTTATGTTCTGAAGAACATGCATCCATACCTGCAAAGAAAAACTTCCACATTGACACACAAACAAAAGTCCCCTCTGTACAGCCAAGCTAGAATGCGGTTTTAGAAACAATTTTGTACGTAAATCGATGATACCTAGAAATCTTTTGCCTAAGTTCGAAGGAAAAGGGAGGAAAACAGACAAAAGTGTAATTTACACATATTTTGAGTCTGCATCTAACACACATCCCTCTTAACATTTGCATACGTGATAGTCGCCTTTGCTGAAACACATACAATGGCAGTCATTTATCTAAACCGGAAAAGAGGTGATGTCGTGCCCAAACTGCTGAGTCACTTTGTACGACTGACAAAGTAAGTGGAAAGAAATTTAAACAAGAAAAAAAAGGTGTGCTGAGTCAATACTTTGTAAAGCTAGGCTTTGCTGTAGTTGAATATACTGTGACGTTTACACCAGCTTTGCACATCTAGAAACATTTCTAGATTTTTCTTTGTAAAACAGCATAAGCCCAAAGTAACTTTGGTTTATGTTCATAGTCATGAACATAAACCAAAGTGAAAGTCCATAATCTCAAGTCTTTTGTGACCTCTAACAATGTTTTCTTATTTGATTAAAATGTCAAGTACTCAGTACTATTTAACCTACATAACTAGATATATTGCTGTGCAAACACAACAAAGTAAAGACATGAACGTCTATTGTCAACCATTACTTTAAGGCATTTGCAACAGCAAGTTCCAGTTTTGCATCTGCAAGCTGGCTAATGTGAAGAGACCTTTGACCACCACAGCTGAAACTTATGATCTATTGAAAGAAACCAGTGTTCTTACGTGCACATGTTTTCTTGTCTGTGTTCAACACGTATCCAGTTCTGCACTGGCACACGTACGAGTCACGGCTGTTGACACAAATGTGCTGGCAGTCATGTCCCTGGGTACAAGCATCTGCACCTGAAAAAAAAAGTCATTCACCCATCAGGGTGAGATAGTTGAAGATGATGATACGGATTTATAAAGTTCCACCACCTAACAGTCTGTTTTAACTGTGCTCTGCTAGGCGTTCATATGCAGTAATACGGCTCAAACTAGCAGAGACTTGCTTAGTTTTGTAAGCCAGTATGTAAATGGTTGTCAAGTAAGTTGTTAAACTCTGTCACATTTTTAAACCAAGTACCAATGACTGTCTTTTCTCTGTCACTAGAGCTTCAGCATCTGGAGCTCTGTTTACAGAACTTGAAGAGAACCTGCACACTCACACTGAGCTTTATGCAACCAGTCAGACATATTAGTAATTACAGGTTGCAGGTCTTCTGTAGCCTGTTTGTTTCTTTATGCAAATTCACAACTATATCACCCTGCACATATCTGACAAGTACCATGAGGTGGACAAAGATCAGGAAAGTCATTGTTATGCAAACTTAAAAGAAGAGAACTCAATATAGAACCTTGAAGCACACCAAGATTGCTGTCAGCAACTGTAATTTAATAGAGCACTTTTTTTATTATTTGGATATAATCTTATAGCTAACTAACAAAAGACATGTCTGTACAATATTTAATCTTAAGGTATGCTGAATACTGAGAAATAAGATTTATTTTTATTCTTACGTGAGCATGTTTTCTTGTCTGGATTCAGGATGTAGCCAGGGTGACACTTGCAGATGTACGAGTCACCACTGTTGACACAAATATGCTGACAGTTGTGTCCTTGATCACACGGATCCAAACCTAAAAGGAAACACTTCACTGTCCGATTGGCTTATGCTTACTAAAATCACAGTAAAATCAGTTTTCCTTGTATTATTTGGTTAGTCTGTGAGTATTGAGATAATCTGCCACATGCAGGTAAGGTTGTATGATCTTTGTTATTCAGCTGAAGAGATGTCACATTTATCTTATGTGATTTGAATTTTATGTATTTGTAAGACGTATTTAAGTAGTTCAGTTTCTATAAATTCCAACTACAGCCCATCCATATGTGAACCATGCAGTCAAATAGAAAGTGAATCCAATCACAAAACTTGTCTTCAGTAAGGATTTTACCATTGCTGTAAAACACAAGTTGTTCACACCAAAACCCCCAAATACTCTTTAGGTTCAACTGTATGTTTAACAGGAAGCTTTTTCCAAGGGACCAGTTATTTGCGATGTTTGAGCTAGTGAATGTCATCGTAAGAAATGTATTTAGTATTTAGTCTTCAGCACAGGTCCAAGCTAAGTACATTAGCTTTGATAGAGTATGGTTGCTTAGCTGAGAAATGTGTGTAAAGCATTTTTTTCTTTAAAATATTGTAAAAAGAATCAAATGAAATGTTTTAAACCATAAGGTATGGTTTAAAACTTCTTTAGGAAAGTGGCTGTGTTTAGTCAAGTTCTTCTAAATATAAGAGAACAAAAGAAATTTCCTACTTAAAAAATAATGCCAATAAAAGACTTTTCTGATGCTTTTTTTTAAAGCTCTAATTGCAAAGCAGTTGCCTTTAGTGAGTTCCTGCTTTAGACAACTTTTTAATGGCTTGCAGCACTTATTACAGCAGCAGCAGCACATTTCTGTGAACAGAATAGACAGCATCATATGAAGTTTCCTACATTTTAAAGAATGTGGTCAGAATCTGAATTGTCTCTTCTTTAAGTTGGTTAGTGTGGAACTTATTATTTATGCTTAATGCTTATTGCATTAATACCACTCAGTGTTTTCAGTTGCTGGACGTCTTTTCAGTAGCATGTCCAATTAGTGATAAATTAGTGGTTGTCTTTGTGCTGCACTTAAAATTAAAGAAGAGGACCACTAGCCTTAGAATGAAGATCCTCTCTATGGTGCTGCCCATATGCTCACAGGTGAATAGAATAGGACCGATCTGACATACCGTTGTTCCCTTCACGGACACGCTTATTATCGTCTTTCCTGTCATTTAGGCCTAGTCCGTTATCATCAATATCTGCACTCCCATTATCATCATCCTTACCACACAAAGTTTCCCTAAACTTAGACGTAAGCTTCTCGATCACACCATAGGTCTCCACATAGAAGACATGGTCATCGTGTGGCTGGCTGGCCATAAGTTTCAGGGAAGCCATATCAGCTCTGTCAACTCCCACTGCATAGATTTCAATCCCAGATGCTCTGGCTGTGGCTGACACCTCCTCCACCTTGTCCTGAGGTCTGCCATCGGTCACTATAATAGCCACCTTAGCAATGTTCATGGAAGCGGATCGGGCCCCGGCCTCCTTGGTGAAGGCTTTTTCCATGGCGGTCCTGATGGCCATTCCCGTCATGGTGCCTGAAGCTAAGGGCTCAACTTGGCCGAGTGCCTGCTTCACAGATGATTTGTCAAAAAAAGTGTTGAGGAGGAACTCAATCTTGACTGTGCTCGCATAATTAACGAGGCCGACACGAGTGGCATCTCTGCCGATGACCAGGCTGTCCACCATGTCCTGCAGGAACTCCTTGGCCTTTTTAAATTCAACAGGGCGCACACTGCGTGAACTGTCTATGATGAAAACCAGGTCAATTGGGCGATTTTTGCAGTTAGTTCTTGTTGCTGTAAAGAAAAAAGAACAATTTTATTAGATTCGTTATATGTTCTCTTTTTTTTGTAAGCAGAGAGAAAAAATATTCTTACAAGGAAAAGTTAATTAGGTGTTTTATTAGCTACTTGTATTTTGACATTTGTGTATCATGTCTATATATGTGTTTCATGCGTTATTTGATTGATTTTCTTATTTTATAACATGACAGCACACATGCACTGCATTTGCCATCACTGGCATCCATATGTATTTATGTATTTTTCTTTTTTTATGTATTTATGTATTTTTCTTTTTTTGTTTTATTGCATAAGCCCAATAACAGAGAAAAGACAAACGTTCTAACATTATATTTGATTTTACTGGTTGGTTAATTTTCTTCCAGAAATTATATTGAAAATGTGTTCAGTTTAGCACAAAACAATGAACAAACAGAAAATAAAATCATATATTGTAAGAAAAAATATATATTTTTCACACATTTTTCTGTACCTAGTTCTTATGTTGAGATGTTCAGTACTTGAACTGCTACTGATTGTTGCTGGATAATCTCCAGCAGGCTGCAAGGAGCCAGATGGTGCAGCTTTACGCTGAGATGGCTTGGACCCATGAAACCAAGACTTATTGCGATCAATTTAGCAAATTAAGAAAAGTGTGTGTGTCGGAAGAGAGCTAAATAGTGCTCTCTTCCGCATCCAAGTTTGAGTTAGCTAGCAGTTAAAAATGACCACGGGAAAAAAAAAAAAAGAAAACGCCCAACCTGCGTCATATCTCAGTCCCTCGTGCCTCAGGTAGATGTCGGCATTTTTCCGCGCTCCCCGCTGCAGCGGGACGCTTCTCTCGCCACCCCGCCGGACCTCCTGAAAGCCTTTCTCACTCTGCGCCTCTACAGACTCTAAGTCCGCTGATAGGTCATAGCGCCCTGTAGACACCTGACGGTGCAACCGGGGCTGTGGGAGAGAGCCCTGAGATCCCGCCGCCAGGATACCAAAGACCACCACCTTCCACACTAAAGAAACCATCTCGACTTCGTCCAACTGGCTTACAGCAGGGTGAACTCCTATTTATATCCTGCACGACCACTACCCATAAGGCGTGGAGAGTCGGGGATCCAATCCAGACCCTTTAAGTCGTTAAATGAGGGTCAATCCAATTTATCATAGACTAAAGACGTTCTGAGTTTAAAGCTCCTTAAATATTTTCACTTTCTGAAGTTGATATTGGGGATGATTTTATAAAAATGTTTTTGCATAAATAATATGCAAAAACATATCAACTTCAGAAAGTGAAGCTGATATGTAGAAAGGTGATTCCACATATCATATAACCTGCAACAGGTTATATGCAAAAAACTGTTGGGTTTTTGTATATATAATATGCAAAAACCCAACAGTTTTTTGCCTATTATTTATGCAAAAACTCTTATACCCCAGAGTTAAGTCAAATGCAACCAATTAACATAAAAAGCTCTGTGTGAATGTAAATTTCATAATAAATCCACTGCAAACTTCCAGGGTCTTCATGTAATACCTCAATGGTTAACAGACTGTAAGAGAAAGAGAGAAAAAAGGGACGTGAAGCATACCAGATGGGCCAGTTGTGAAGTTGTGGAGAAGTTTAATGCAGGATTAGGTTTCGAAACAATATCTCAAGCTTTCAACATCTCACAGAACTCTCCGTGAGATTGAAATCTAAGACTTGTCCACCCACCTAAACTGAAGCACGGGGTGGCAGGCCAGGGAGGTAAATGCACGCCAGTAGTGGACAAAAGTTGTCTTAGGATTCAATGGCCTTGAGACAGATGGAGGTTCACCTTTCAGAAAACCAGTGAACTGAAACTAAAATGAAATGGTATAAATCAAATCATACTAATGTGCTGTAATGTTGCAAAAAGACTCCCAACACACTCAATGCGCTTTCATATTTAAAGTGATTAAATATTAAGATGTTTTTAGCCCTAAATTAAGGTTAAAATCAATTTTGAACAGTGATCAAAAACTTGAATTTGTATGAAGCATGCCCTCTCATGGAAATTAGTGTAAACTGCAGCAGGGGTACATTTATTTTTCAGACTGGTTTATGTGCAGAACCACTGTGATGATGACACGCAGTGAGGGTGATAAATCCGTAGAAGGATGATTTGAATTACCTTTCTACTTTAATGTCAGTATCCTGTACTAACAATATCAACAGAAAAGAGTCTGAGAATGCAAATGATCGACAACAGCATAGGCTGTTTTGGATCTTTATTAGAGAAACATTTTCCAGGAACCAGCTGACAAGGAAGGGGACAGAAACCACAGCACACACATCTGATCAAACTGTGTGAGCACCATGTTTCAGTTGAAGCTACTTGTAACTTTTATGTGTGTGTTTCACTCTAGCACTAAAAATACAGATCTGCATGCGTATCTTTATGGGGACGTTATTATTGGAGGTCTTTTTCCCGTTCACAACAATACCAACAGAACAAAAGCTCCTGGTCCAATATCTTGTGAAGAGTAAGTATGCCCTCGACAAAAACTCAATTTACATAGCTAGAAAATGTGTTGTTTATTTCATGCCTTCTTTTGCAGGTTTAGCATCCAAACATTCCTACGTACCCAAGTGATGATCTACTCTATCCAAGAAATAAACCAACGAACGCCGAGACTGCTGCCCAACCTCACCCTTGGATATGACATTTATGATACTTGTGGAGATGTCAGCCTCGCCATTAGAGCAACTTTGCAGCTGCTGAAGGACCAATCAGATCCTCAGAGGTGTCTCATACCTGCATCCATCAATTCCTCCTTGCCCGAACCTGAGACGAAGGTGGTTATTGGAGAGAGATACTCTGAGCTATCCATAGCAGTTGCAAGGGTACTTGCTCTACCATCAGTCACACAGGTTTGTCTCTCGCTTGCAACGCAATAAAATTAGACCATGAAAATTATTCAGATAAGTTCTTCTGTCCTTAGAATTTCATTTAGGATTTATGTAAAGTAAGACTAAAAAACCAACAAGTCTATCAGAAGGAAAAACATAATTTAAAAAGCTGCAACATTCTAGTTGCAAAGTTGTGCACACCCCTGAACTTTGATGAACCTATCTTTTTCTTATCTTCGTTATCTTTGGTTGGAGTCTATCAGCATCCCAGATTTTAACCTATGAATATTATTTGCAATGCCTTGCAAAAGTTCTGAAAAGTAGAAAGATTTAGAAAATTATGTGACAATATTTATGTCATGTTCAAATGCCTCCCTAGGCAACCCTGCAATTCTTTCTGTTCAGTTTATCTCTGAACTCTTGCTTGTTTGTTTCAAAATTATAAGTTTGCGCTTGTGAATTATCTTTGTTGATTTGTAAGTAAGCATTGACCCATTGTAGAACTGAAGAATAATACCCTTTTTCATCTTCAGCTCTCTTACAGTCATCTAAAGATTTTGGGGTAGAAGAGATTGGTAAATAAAGCTGTTCACAATTTCAGTGTCTGTTAGAAAACCAGGCCCGCACCACATGTGGGTATGGCATTCATTTGGTGATGAGTTTGTTTTTTATCCCAAATATACTTTTGTGAACTTATCCTTTAAGCTTGATTGTCTCAGTGTTGGATGGTAAATACAAAGCTGTATATTTTTAGTAACTTCTTCTCAAACAATGTTTGTAGCCAAAGAATAAAAATTTTTATAAGGTAAAAATTAACCTTTTATAGCAGTGTTTCCCAACCCTGGTCCTCAAGGCACACTGTCCTACATGGTTTAGAGGTTTCCCTGCTTTAATGTGCCTGTTTCAGCTGATTGCAGTTCAGCAAACACCTGTTAATCAGTCATCGATTGAAATCAGCTGGACTGAAGCAAGGAAATACCTAAAACATGCAGGGCAGTGTTCCTTGAGGACCAGGGTTGGGAAACACTGTTTTATAGGATGACCGAGATAAATGAGTACGTTTTTTTTTTTTTTTACCAGTGAAAACTCAGACGGTGGTTAAACAAATGATCTTTTAAGGATGCACACACACTTAGATGTTATTCTTTAAATTTTTCCCTCAGACATATTTGCTCTTTTCTTTTTTTAGTTCAACTTTACAGGACATGTTTAAAAAATGTTCGATCATTGATATAAAATTGTATGGATTTTTACTTGTGTGTGTGTGAGAACCTTATCAATCTTTTTTCATTGCATTGCTGCTCTCCACAGATTAGCTATGCTTCAACCAGTGAGGAGCTCAG